>NW_023994713.1:85000-246489 GCF_015586225.1 Lucilia sericata | reverse complement strand
TTCGACCAAAATATCGATTTTTGAAGCGAAATGTGAGTGATCACTAAATAGCTTAGTTTTCAATTTAACGTGTTTAACGAAGTTATAAGCGATTTTAGTTTTATCAAGGTTTTCGACCAAAATATCGATTTTTGAAGGGAAATATGAGTGATCACAAATAAGCTTATTTTTCAATTTAAACGTGTTTTAACGAAGTTAATAAGCGATTTTAGTTTCTTCAAGGGTTTTCGACCAAAATATCGATTTTTGAAGGGAAATATGAGTGATCACAAAATAAGCTTATTTTTCAATTTAAACGTGTTTTAACGAAGTTATACGCGATTTTAGTTTTATCAGGGTTTTCGACCAAAATATCGATTTTTGAAGAGGAAATATGAGTGATCACAAAATAAGCTTATTTTTCAATTTAAACGTGTTTTAACGAAGTTATAAGCGATTTAGTTTTATCAAGGGTTTTCGACCAAAATATCGATTTTTGAAGGGAAATATAAGTGATCACAAAATAAGCTTATTTTTCAATTTAAACGTGTTTTAACGAAGTTATAAGCGATTTTAGTTTTATCAGGGTTTTCGACCAAAATATCGATTTTTGAAGGGAAATATGAGTGATCACAAATAAGCTTATTTTTCAATTTAAACGTGTTTTAACGAAGTTATAAGCGATTTTAGTTTTATCAAGGTTTTCGACCAAAATATCGATTTTTGAAGGGAAATATGAGTGATCACAAAATAAGCTTATTTTTCAATTTAAACGTGTTTTAACGAAGTTACAAGCGATTTTAGTTTCATCAGGGCTTTCGACCAAAATATCGATTTTTGAAGGAAATATGAGTGATCACAAAATAAGCTTATTTTTCAATTTAAACGTGTTTTAACGAAGTTATAAGCGATTTTAGTTTTATCAGGGTTTCGACCAAAATATCGATTTTTGAAGAGAAATATGAGTGATCACAAAATAAGCTTATTTTTCAATTTAAACGTGTTTTAACGAAGTTATAAGCGATTTTAGTTTTATCAGGGTTTTCGACCAAAATATCGATTTTTGAAGGGAAATATGAGTGATCACAAAATAAGCTTATTTTTCAATTTAAACGTGTTTTAACGAAGTTATAAGCGATTTTAGTTTTATCAGGGTTTTCGACCAAAATATCGATTTTTGAAGGGAAATATGAGTGATCACAAAATAAGCTTATTTTTCAATTTAAACGTGTTTTAACGAAGTTATAAGCGATTTTAGTTTTTATCAGGGCTTTCGACCAAAATATCGATTTTTGAAGGGAAATATGTGTGATCACAAAATAAGCTTATTTTTCAATTTAAACGTGTTTTTAACGAAGTTATAAGCTATTTTAGTTTCTTCAAGGTTTTCGACCAAAATATCGATTTTTGAAGGAAAATATAAGTGATCACAAATTAAGCTTATTTTTCAATTTAAACGTGTTTTAACGAAGTTACAACTGATTTTAGTTTCTTCAAGGTTTTCGACCAAAATATAGATTTTTGAAGGAAAATATGAGTGATCACAAATTAAGCTTACTTTTTCAATTTAAACGTGTTTTAACGAAGTTAAAAGCGATTTTAGTTTCATCAGGGCTTTCGACCAAACTATCGATTTTTGAAGGAAAATATGAGTGATCACAAAATAAGCTTATTTTTAAATTTAAACGTGTTTTAACGAAGTTATAAGCGATTTTAGTTTTATCAGGGTTTCCGACCAAAATATCTATTTTTGTAGGGAAATATGAGTGATCACAAAATAAGCTTATTTTTCAATTTGAACGTGTTTTAACGAAGTTATAAGCGATTTCAGTTTTATCAGGGCTTTCGACCAAAATATCGATTTTTGAAGGGAAATATGTGTGATCACAAAATAAGCTTATTTTTCAATTTAAACGTGTTTTAACGAAGTTACAAGCGATTTTAGTTTCTTCAAGGTTTTCGACCAAAATATCGATTTTTGAAGTGAAATTTGAGTGATCACAAAATAAGCTTATTTTTCAATTTAAACGTGTTTTAACGAAGTTATAAGCGATTTTAGTTTTATCAGGGTTTTCGACCAAAATATCGATTTTTGAAGCGAAATATGAGTGATCACAAAATAAGCTTATTTTTCAATTTAATCGTGTTTTAACGAAGTTATAAGCGATAGTAGTTTTATCAGGGTTTCCGACCAAAATATCGATTTTTGAAGAGAAATATGAGTGATCACAACATAAGCTTATTTTTCAATTTAAACGTGTTTTAACGAAGTTATAAGCGATTTTAGTTTTATCAGGGTTTTCGACCAAAATATCGAATTTTGAAGGGAAATATGAGTGATCACAAAATAAGCTTATTTTTCAATTTAAACGTGTTTTAACGAAGTTATAAGCGATTTTAGTTTTATCAGGGTTTTCGACCAAAATATCGATTTTTGAAGCGAAATATGAGTGATCACAAAATAAGCTTATTTTTCAATTTAAACGTGTTTTAACGAAGTTATAAGCGATTTTAGTTTTATCAGGGTTTCCGACCAAAATATAGCTTATTTTTCAATTTAAACGTGTTTTAACGAAGTTACAAGCGATTTTAGTTTCATCAGGGCTTTCGACCAAAATATCGATTTTTGAAGGAAAACATGTGTGATCACAAAATAAGCTTATTTTTCAATTTAAACGTGTTTTAACGAAGTTACAAGCGATTTTAGTTTCTTCAAGGTTTTCGACCAAAATATCGATTTTTGAAGCGAAATTTGAGTGATCACAAAATAAGCTTATTTTTCAATTTAAACGTGTTTTAACGAAGTTATAAGCGATTTTAGTTTCATCAGGGTTTTCGACCAAAATATCGATTTTTGAAGAGAAATATGAGTGATCACAAAATAAGCTTATTTTTCAATTTAAACGTGTTTTAACGAAGTTATAAGCGATTTTAGTTTTATCAGGGCTTTCGACCAAAATATCGATTTTTGAAGGAAATATGTAGTGATCACAAAATAAGCTTATTTTTCAATTTAAACGTGTTTTAACGAAGTTATAAGCGATTTTAGTTTCTTCAAGGTTTTCGACCAAAATATCGATTTTTGAAGGGAAATTTGAGTGATCACAAAATAAGCTTATTTTTCAATTTAAACGTGTTTTAACGAAGTTATAAGCGATTTTAGTTTTATCAGGGTTTTCGACCAAAATATCGATTTTTGAAGGGAAATATGAGTGATCACAAAATAAGCTTATTTTTCAATTTAAATCGTGTTTTAACGAAGTTATAAGCGATTTTAGTTTTATCAGGGTTTCCGACCAAAATATCGATTTTTGAAGCGAAATATGAGTGATCACAAAATAAGCTTATTTTTCAATTTAAACGTGTTTTAACGAAGTTATAAGCGATTTTAGTTTTATCAGGGTTTTCGACCAAAATATCGATTTTGAAGGGAAATATGAGTGATCACAAAATAAGCTTATTTTTCAATTTAAACGTGTTTTAACGAAGTTATAAGCGATTTTAGTTTTATCAGGGTTTTCGACCAAAATATCGATTTTTGAAGCGAAATATGAGTGATCACAAAATAAGCTTATTTTTCAATTTAAACGTGTTTTAACGAAGTTATAAGCGATTTTAGTTTTATCAGGGTTTCCGACCAAAATATAGATTTTTGTAGGGAAATATGAGTGATCACAAAATAAGCTTATTTTTCAATTTAAACGTGTTTTAACGAAGTTATAAGCGATTTTAGTTTTATCAGGGTTTTCGACCAAAATATCGATTTTTGAAGGGAAATATGTAGTGATCACAAAATAAGCTTATTTTTCAATTTAAACGTGTTTTAACGAAGTTATAAGCTATTTTAGTTTCTTCAAGGTTTTCGACCAAAATATCGATTTTTGAAGGAAAATATAAGTGATCACAAATTAAGCTTATTTTTCAATTTAAACGTGTTTTAACGAATTACAAGCGATTTTAGTTTCTTCAAGGTTTTCGACCAAAATATAGATTTTTGAAGGAAATATGAGTGATCACAAATTAAGCTTATTTTTCAATTTAAACGTGTTTTAACGAATTACAAGCGATTTTAGTTTCTTCAAGGTTTTCGACCAAAATATAGATTTTTGAAGGAAAATATGAGTGATCACAAAATAAGCTTATTTTTAAATTTAAACGTGTTTTAACGAAGTTATAAGCGATTTTAGTTTTATCAGGGTTTCCGACCAAAATATCGATTTTTGTAGGGAAATATGAGTGATCACAAAATAAGCTTATTTTTCAATTTAAACGTGTTTTAACGAAGTTATAAGCGATTTTAGTTTTATCAGGGCTTTCGACCAAAATATCGATTTTTGAAGGGAAATATGTGTGATCACAAATTAAGCTTATTTTTCAATTTAAACGTGTTTTAACGAAGTTACAAGCGATTTTAGTTTCTTCAAGGTTTTCGACCAAAATATCGATTTTTGAAGCGAAATTTGAGTGATCACAAAATAAGCTTATTTTTCAATTTAAACGTGTTTTAACGAAGTTATAAGCGATTTTAGTTTTATCAGGGTTTTCGACCAAAATATCGATTTTTGAAGCGAAATATGAGTGATCACAAAATAAGCTTATTTTTCAACTTAATCGTGTTTTAACGAAGTTATAAGCGATAGTAGTTTTATCAGGGTTTCCGACCAAAATATCGATTTTTGAAGCGAAATATGAGTGATCACAAAATAAGCTTATTTTTCAATTTAAACGTGTTTTAACGAAGTTATAAGCGATTTTAGTTTTATCAGGGTTTTCGACCAAAATATCGATTTTTGAAGAGAAATATGAGTGATCACAAAATAAGCTTATTTTTCAATTTAAACGTGTTTTAACGAAGTTATAAGCGATTTTAGTTTCTTTAAGGTTTTCGGTCAAAATATCGATTTTTCAAGGGAAATATGAGTGATCACAAAATAAGCTTTATTTTCAATTTAAAAGTGTTTTAACGAAGTTACAAGCGATTTTAGTTTCATCAGGGCTTTCGACCAAAATATCGATTTTTCAAGGGAATTATGAGTGATCACAAAATAAGCTTATTTTTCAATTTAAACGTGTTTTAACGAAGTTATACGCGATTTTAGTTTTATCAGGGTTTCCGACCAAAATATCGATTTTTGAAGAGAAATATGAGTGATCACAAAATAAGCTTATTTTTCAATTTAAACGCGTTTTAACGAAGTTATAAGCGATTTTAGTTTTATCAGGGTTTCCGACCAAAATATCGATTTTTGAAGGGAAATATGTGTGATCACAAAATAAGCTTATTTTTCAATTTAAACGTGTTTTAACGAAGTTATAAGCTATTTTAGTTTCTTCAAGGTTTTCGACCAAAATATCGATTTTTGAAGGAAAATATAAGTGATCACAAATTAAGCTTATTTTTCAATTTAAACGTGTTTTAACGAATTACAAGCGATTTTAGTTTCTTCAAGGTTTTCGACCAAAATATAGATTTTTGAAGGAAATATGAGTGATCACAAATTAAGCTTATTTTTCAATTTAAACGTGTTTTAACGAATTACAAGCGATTTTAGTTTCTTCAAGGTTTTCGACCAAAATATAGATTTTTGAAGGAAAATATGAGTGATCACAAAATAAGCTTATTTTTAAATTTAAACGTGTTTTAACGAAGTTATAAGCGATTTTAGTTTTATCAGGGTTTCCGACCAAAATATCGATTTTTGTAGGGAAATATGAGTGATCACAAAATAAGCTTATTTTTCAATTTAAACGTGTTTTAACGAAGTTATAAGCGATTTTAGTTTTATCAGGGCTTTCGACCAAAATATCGATTTTTGAAGGGAAATATGTGTGATCACAAATTAAGCTTATTTTTCAATTTAAACGTGTTTTAACGAAGTTACAAGCGATTTTAGTTTCTTCAAGGTTTTCGACCAAAATATCGATTTTTGAAGCGAAATTTGAGTGATCACAAAATAAGCTTATTTTTCAATTTAAACGTGTTTTAACGAAGTTATAAGCGATTTTAGTTTTATCAGGGTTTTCGACCAAAATATCGATTTTTGAAGCGAAATATGAGTGATCACAAAATAAGCTTATTTTTCAACTTAATCGTGTTTTAACGAAGTTATAAGCGATAGTAGTTTTATCAGGGTTTCCGACCAAAATATCGATTTTTGAAGCGAAATATGAGTGATCACAAAATAAGCTTATTTTTCAATTTAAACGTGTTTTAACGAAGTTATAAGCGATTTTAGTTTTATCAGGGTTTTCGACCAAAATATCGATTTTTGAAGAGAAATATGAGTGATCACAAAATAAGCTTATTTTTCAATTTAAACGTGTTTTAACGAAGTTATAAGCGATTTTAGTTTCTTTAAGGTTTTCGGTCAAAATATCGATTTTTCAAGGGAAATATGAGTGATCACAAAATAAGCTTTATTTTCAATTTAAAAGTGTTTTAACGAAGTTACAAGCGATTTTAGTTTCATCAGGGCTTTCGACCAAAATATCGATTTTTCAAGGGAATTATGAGTGATCACAAAATAAGCTTATTTTTCAATTTAAACGTGTTTTAACGAAGTTATAAGCGATTTTAGTTTCTTCAAGGTTTTCGACCAAAATATCGATTTTTGAAGCGAAATTTGAGTGATCACAAAATAAGCTTATTTTTCAATTTAAACGTGTTTTAACGAAGTTATAAGCGATTTTAGTTTTATCAGGGTTTTCGACCAAAATATCGATTTTTGAAGCGAAATATGAGTGATCACAAAATAAGCTTATTTTTCAATTTAATCGTGTTTTAACGAAGTTATAAGCGATAGTAGTTTTATCAGGGTTTCCGACCAAAATATCGATTTTTGAAGCGAAATATGAGTGATCACAAAATAAGCTTATTTTTCAATTTAAACGTGTTTTAACGAAGTTATAAGCGATTTTAGTTTTATCAGGGTTTTCGACCAAAATATCGATTTTGAAGGGAAATATGAGTGATCACAAAATAAGCTTATTTTTCAATTTAAACGTGTTTTAACGAAGTTATAAGCGATTTTAGTTTTATCAGGGTTTTCGACCAAAATATCGATTTTTGAAGCGAAATATGAGTGATCACAAAATAAGCTTATTTTTCAATTTAAACGTGTTTTAACGAAGTTATAAGCGATTTTAGTTTTATCAGGGTTTTCGACCAAAATATCGATTTTTGAAGGGAAATATGAGTGATCACAAAATAAGCTTATTTTTCAATTTAAACGTGTTTTAACGAAGTTATAAGCGATTTTACGTTTTATCAGGGCTTTCGACCAAAATATCGATTTTTGAAGGGAAATATGTGTGATCACAAAATAAGCTTATTTTTCAATTTAAACGTGTTTTAACGAAGTTATAAGCGATTTTAGTTTTATCAGGGTTTTCGACCAAAATATCGATTTTTGAAGGAAAATATAAGTGATCACAAATTAAGCTTATTTGTCAATTTAAACGTGTTTTAACGAAGTTATAAGCGATTTTAGTTTTATCAGGGTTTTCGACCAAAATATCGATTTTTGAAGAGAAATATGAGTGATCACAAAATAAGCTTATTTTTCAATTTAAACGTGTTTTAACGAAGTTATAAGCGATTTTAGTTTTATCAGGGTTTTCGACCAAAATATCGATTTTTGAAGAGAAATATGAGTGATCACTAAATAAGCTTATTTTTCAATTTAAACGTGTTTTAACGAAGTTATAAGCGATTTTAGTTTTATCAGGGTTTCCGACAAAAATTTCGATTTTTGAAGGAAAATATGAGTGATCACAAAATAAGCTTTTTTTTCAATTTCCGACCAAATATCGATTTTTGAAGGAAAATATGTGTGATCACAAAATAAGCTTATTTTTCAATTTAAACGTGCTTTAACGAAGTTATAAGCGATTTTAGTTTTATCAGAGTTTTCGGTCAAAATATCGATTTTTGAAGAGAAATAGGAGTGATCACAAAATAAGCTTATTTTTCAATTTAAACGTGTTTTAACGAAGTTATAAGCGATTTTAGTTTTATCAGGGTTTCCGACCAAAATATCGATTTTTGAAGGGAAATATGAGTGATCACAAAATAAGCTTATTTTTCAATTTAAACGTGTTTTAACGAAGTTATAAGCGATTTTAGTTTCTTCAAGGGTTTCGACCAAAATATCGATTTTTGAGTGATCACAAAATAAGCTTATTTTTCAATTTAAACGTGTTTTAACAAAGTTATAAGCGATTTTAGTTTTATCGGGGTTTCCTACCAAAATATCGATTTTTGAAGGGAACTATGAGTGATCACAAAATAAGCTTATTTTTCAATTTAAACGTGTTTTAACGAAGTTATAAGCGATTTTAGTTTTAACAGGGTTTTCGGTCAAAATATCGATTTTTGAAAGGAAATATGAGTGACCACAAAATAAGCTTATTTTTCAATTTAAACGTGTTTTAACGAAGTTATAAGCGATTTTAGTTTTATCAGGATTTCCGACCAAAATATCGATTTTTGAGTGATCACAAAATAAGCTTATTTTTCAATTTAAACGTGTTTTAAAGAAGTTATAAGCGATTTTCAGATTTATCAGGGTTTCCGACCAAAATATCGATTTTTGAAGGGAAATATGAGTGATCACAAAATAAGCGTATTTTTCAATTTAAACGTGTTTTAACGAAGTTATAAGCGATATTAGTTTTATCAGGGTTTTCGACCAAAATATAGATTTTTGAAGGGAAATATGAGTGATCACGAAGTTATAAGCGAAGTTATAAGTTAGGCCAGAACACATAAAAGGGGCCTTTTTGGTACTTTTTCGTTGTACAAAAGGTACTTTTTGAATTTTCTATAATATTGAACCTAGAAACATGAAATTTAGCATGTATGACCTTGACTAGGTAAGAACCTATAAAAAGGGACTTTTTGGTACTTTTTCGTCTACAAAAGGTACTTTTTGAATTTTCTATAATACTGAACCTAGAAACATGAAATTAAGTATGTAGAGCCGGATTATGTAGAGCCGGATTAGGCCAGAACAGATAAAAGGGAACTTTTTTGTACTTTTTCGTTATACAAAAGGTACTTTTTGAATTTTCTATAATATTGAACCTAGAAACATGAAATTTAGCATATGGGACCTTGACTAGGTAAGAACCTATAAAAAGGGACTTTTAGGACTTTTTCGTTCTACAAAAGGTACTCTTTGAATTTTCTATAATATTGAACCTAGAAACATGAAATTTACAATGTAGGACCATGACTAGGTAAGAACCAGTAAAAAGGGACTTTCTGGTACTTTTTCGTTGTACAAAAGGTACTTTTTGAATTTTCTATAATATTGAACCTAGAAACATGAAATTAAGTATGTAGAGCACGGATTAGGCCAGAATACATAAAAGGGGACTTTTTGGTACTTTTTCATGCTTTTTGAATTTTCTATAATATTGAACCTAGAAATATGAAATTGTGAATGTAGAGCCCGAAGTAAGTTGGAACATATAAAAGAGGACTTTTGGTACTTTTTCATTCTTCAAAGAGTACATTTTAAATTTTTTATAACCAAAAAACATTAAATTGAATAATAAGTAGTAAAATCTGTAGGAAAGGAGTAATGATACGTTTTCGATATGCAGGCAGCACCCTGATTGAACCAAAATCTATAAAAAGAGACTTTCTGTTACTTTTTCGTTTTACAAATTGTATTTTTAAAATATTTGTAATAAAACTCATACTGAAAATTTTTTTTAAAACATCATGGTGAAGGGTATATATGATTCGGCACAGCCGAATATACAACTCTTACTTGTTATAAAATATCTTATATTATCAGTGCAAGATTTATAAGGCCTTGAAAAGTTTTTCGTTAAAATACTACTACCCCGCCTCTATTTAGTTATTGACATTATTATAACATAAATTTTTCGAAAAGACTTAACAAAAGTACATAGTACATATTCATTTAACTACAAACTCTATGCAGTCTTACAAATTTCCATGTCTTAGTTTTTTTTAAGAAAGTTAAATTTTTAACAAATTATTATTAAAAAAAAAAAACAAGCAGAACAAATTTAAAATGTCATGGTAATTTGTATATATGTATGCATGTATTGTAGTAGTTGCTCTTTCTAATTCTCTGGCTGGCATTTTATAGTACTAGTGGACTTTTGTTTTGTAATGATTTGATTTGAAATTCATTTGAATTATTGGTTGCTTCCGGTTTCCGGTGCTTTCATGAACTTTCTTTGGCCATTAGTTTGTGTTTAGTTACAGTTATATACTAATAAATGCAAAGACATATTCACATGTATACTTACATAAATATTAGGAAGGAACACATTGCTAAAGTTTCAGTAGTAGTTGCAGATTTGATACTAGTTGTACTTATACATATACTTAACCCAGCTGACTACATAGTTGCACTATGAAAAGCTCTGCAACATATAATTTGTTCCTTTTTCGCCATTTTATTAGATTTCTATGCATATTATTACAAATATATCATAGAAAGTGAAAAAAAAAAAATTACATAAAATACCCTGCAGGTTGGGGTGAGGGTTTCGATTTGTTCTCACACACACTACAGATTACTGCGTAGCTCAATAAGTACAATTTTTATTAAGCTTTTTATAGATTGCTTACCCGTTAGTTTACTTTGAGACACGAAATTGACAATTGACTTCTCTTTATATGACATCAATTAAAAATTGATGAAACATTTTCAAACTCCGCCTATTTATTTTCTAGTAATTTATTCCTGTTCAAATAAAAGGACATTAAACGTTTGTTTAAGAACAAATTTTTGTATTCTTATCACTATACATGTGTAGTAGTGTAGTTTTCGCATAAAACTTTCTTCTTCCTTATTCACACATATATTTTTGCAGTAACTATCTAAAGTTTTCATTAAAATATTTACTGCTTTAACATTTATTTTTCCTTTTTTACTTCTTCCATATCCTTTTTTTTTTTGCGTCGTCAACGTCGTCTTCCCTAACATTACTATTCCTGTTACTATTTCCACGACAACTAGTTACGAAAACTATGAATATTGAAAGTAAAAAGTTTATGGGTTCATATTGCCAGTGAATGAATAAACATTTCCTCTAGTTTCCTTTTTATTATACAAATACTAACATATATAAAATAAGTTGAAAATATACCCAACAAACATTTGGGAATAACAATTGAATTTGAAATGTTTTAATTTAAAAGCCAAATATAAGCTTTTTAAGTACTCTTTTGTTCTCAGTTCTCGCTTTTTAATGTCATATATTAAAAGTAAAACTTTAACGTGCTTTTCATTGTTTGGGTTTGCTGGGTACAAAGTTGCACTCCCCTATATACATATATTTATTCTTTTAGCATTATAGTCAGTCTATTTTCGTAGTTTTCCTTTGCGTATACTTATTTGGCTGTAATAGTCTACTTAACAGACGGGTTGTATATTTCGCATTATTTGCGCAGTGGAGACAATTTTTGATATTTTTTTTATAATTTTGAAAGTTTTCTTTAGAAAATAGATCGAAAAGATTTATATCAAAAACCTTTAAAAAAAATTTTTCTGCGGAGAAATTATTGATTGAACATTTTTTATGAATAAATTATTGAAAATGTTTAAATAGAAAACTGATCGCTAATAAAGATCACTATTGCCATCAATAGAAAACTTTTTTTAATCAATCAACGATCAGTTTTGTGCAGTAAAATATTTTTCGATCAGTTTTGTGCGATCAATTTATAAAGAAAACTTTTTGTGAACAAATCCAGAAAGTTTTCGTTGCGATCAAACTTTAGGCGATAAGATTTCTACAGAAAACTTTATGCGATCAGTTTTCTATAAAAAAAACTATAAGAGAACAGTTTTCTGTTTAAATGCATATGCGATCAGTTTTTTTATAGAAAACTTAAAACGATGAGTTTTATATAGAAAACTTACTATGATCAGTTTTCTATGGAAAACTTACTATGATCAGTTTTCTTGGAAAACTTATTATGATCAGTTTTCTATACAAAACTTATCACGATCAGTTTTCTATAAAAAACTTATTACGATGAGTTTTTTATAGAAAACTTACTATGATCAGTGTTAATGCCAAAAATATATACTACCTTACGGTAATACAAACTTTCGAACGATGGATTAAAATCGCTAAACTAATCATACATGAAAGCTGCACGCTGCGAATAATTCATTATTCTTGTACAATATATTTAACGAAAATGGTAATTCGCCACTTTTTGGGAAAAAAATGCGTTTTCCGTTTTACGCGACATATTAGAATTTTTCAACCTCAGGTTTTGATCGCATCTTTGTTACTGGTACAACCAACAATTAAATTACAATAAATGAACTGAAATTAATTCCAATTTCGTTGTCTTTTATTTATCATTCTTCTACAAACTACATTTGCTTGGAGTGTCTGGCTGAGAGTTGCTAACATTTTCTCATCTTCCATCCACTTCTACAGTCCAAGTTAACATTGACAAAAAACAAACCCTTGTTGGCTTCTTTTCCAGATCTGTTTCTAGAATATGATCAAAATCCTGAAACATTTCATTTGGAAATCGGAGAAATGTAGGTCCTTTCCACCAAAGATCATTATGAACCATTTCTTGCGGCAAAACGCCACGACTTGCAATATCAGCAGGATTGTTTTCCGATGCCACATGATGCCAAAGTGAAGGATCGATAATTTGACATATTTTCGATATTCTATTCGCGACAAAGGTTTGCCAGAAACACGGAGGTTTAGCCAACCAAGATAGAACGATCGTGGAATCTGTCCAGCAAACAGTTTCATATCTTTCGATGTCCAGTTTTGGAAGAAGTGAATCAATCATTTCCGCGAGAAGGGCAGCTCCACAAAGTTCCAAACGTGGTATAGAAATAGTTTTTAAAGGAGCCACTTTAGTTTTTGAAGAGATCAAATGTGTGAATACAGTGTCATTGTTCGATATTCGTATGTACAATACCGCTGCATAGGCCTTTTCAGAGGCATCGCAGAATCCATGAAATTGAATGTTGGAGTTCGGAACAAAATTTATCCATCTAGGAATATGAATATCTTTTATGTACGAATAATTCGATTGGAATATTTTCCATTGGGCAAGTGATTGAGGAGATAAGACTTCATCCCAACCAGTTCCTTTGGTCCTTCGAGCCGGATAACATTGGGAAATATTAATATTGGACTGTAGATCCATAGGTCGCTGGTTCATATCCGGCTCGAAGGACCAATGTTAACTTGGACTGTAGAAGTGGATGGAAGATGAGAAAATGTTAGCAACTCTCAGCCAGACACTCCAAGCAAATGTAGTTTGTAGAAGAATGATAAATAAAAGACAACGAAATTGGAATTAATTTCAGTTCATTTATTGTAATTTAATTGTTGGTTGTACCAGTAACAAAGATGCGATCAAAACCTGAGGTTGAAAAATTCTAATATGTCGCGTAAAACGGAAAACGCATTTTTTTCCCAAAAAGTGGCGAATTACCATTTTCGTTAAATATATTGTACAAGAATAATGAGTTATTCGCAGCGTGCAGCTTTCATGTATGATTAGTTTAGCGATTTTAATCCATCGTTCGAAAGTTTGTATTACCGTAAGGTAGTATATATTTTTGGCATTAACAATCAGTTTTCTATAAAAAACTTAATACGATCATTTTTATATAGAAAACTTACTACGATCTGTTTTCTATAGAAAATTTACAACGATCAGTTTTATATAGAAAACTTACTACGATCAGTTTTATATACAAATTTATATACAAATCTACAGAAAACTTACTACGATCAGTTTTCTATACAAATTTACTACAATCAGTTTTCTATAGAAAACTTACCACAATACAAAACTTATTACGATCAGTTTTCTATAGAAAATTTACCACGATCATTTTTCTATACAAAACTTATTACGATCATTTTTTTATAAAAAACTTACTACGATCAGTTTTCTACAGAAAACTTACTACGATCAGTTTTCTATAGAAAACTTGCTACAATCAGTTTTCTTAGAAACCTTACTACGATTACCTTTCTAAAGAAAATTTAATACGATCAGTTTTCTACAGAAAACTTACTACGATCAGTTTTCTATAGAAAATTTACAACGATCAGTTTTTTATAAAAAACTTAATACGATCAGTTTTCTATTGAAAACTTACTACAATCAGTTTTCTATTGAAAACTTACTACGATCAGTTTTCTACAGAAAACTTACTACGATCAGTTTTCTACAGAAAACATACTACGATCAGTTTTCTAAAGAAAATTTACTACGATCAGTTTTATATAGAAAACTTACTACGATCAGTTTTCTACAAAAAACTTACTACGATCGGTTTTTTATAGAAAACTTGCTACGATCAGTTTTCTATAGAAAACATATTACTATCAGTTTCTTAAGACATTCCAGTTTTTTATTAATAACTTTTATCGTACAAAGTAATTACCTTGATTGAAAAAGAAAACTACACAAACTCCTTCCTTAATCGAATGACTGTCAGTGTTTAATAAGAAAAAAACTCCAATATAAACATACCTAAAAAGAAAGCGATAAAAAGAAAAGTTAAATTAAACATAAAAAGAGCACATAAAAATTATATACATAAATATATAGACAAGAAAAAGAAAACTTGCAAAACACTTTTAAGTGTCATTTTCAATTAAAATGCTTTTCTTGAATTATTTTAGAAAAGAATAACAAAAAAAAAAAAGTAAGGAAAAAAAACATGTGAAAACAGACAGAGGCAGACTTAAAGCCAAGCTGAGTGTAAAAAAAGTGACAGTGACATACACGCAGTAATACTGACAGACCGCATACAGCCTGACTGACAGCTCGACAAGACGATAACTTTAGTTATCCTTTCGTTGAATTTATGTCTGTGTGTAACTTTTTTAAATGTCTTATCTTGCAAGTCAACTTTATCATAATAATAATAATAATAATTGTAATCATAACTACTTGTAAGGATTACATAGAGACACATATACTATAACAGTTAGCTATAAGAATAGGAAATCGTATTCATTTCATTCCAACATAAATGTATTTCTACATTTATATAAACTTTTAGTACTCGAACTTACGAATTCTTCTTTAATATTTAAATAATTTTATTCACTGTGCATTGGTTGTTGTATCTTTTTCCCATACAAATAAATTTTATGACTTTTAGAAATTTAGATATTTTTTTCTAACATTTTTGTGGCTTTTTTATATGTGTATGTATATCCATTATAACTATTTCCGATGATGATAAATGCATAAATCATTCAAATTCAAATAGTTTTCCTATTTGAATGTATTTCCCAGTTTTTACTTTTATTTCTTTTACTATTTCATTGTAAATTTGTTTGGTTTTCAGTTCTTTTTTGGGAGTGATAGAAAATGGAAACGTCGTAGTTGTGCAAAACTTTAATGGATTTTAAATGAGTGTGGTTTTTATTAGATATTTGATACTTATACTTTAACATTTTTTCATACATAAATATATTTTCAATAATACGTTATAACAGCTAAAATTAAAGGAAATTTATGTTACATTGAATTTGTAAACTAACCCATAAAATTATGCTAAAACCGACGTTTTAAATGTTTTTTATTAAATAATATCAATTATATTTAAAATATCAGATTAACCCTGTTATAAGATAGTAATTAAAACTAAAGTGTTGTTTTTGTGTTTTATGTAATTAGTTTTTATGAAAAACTGTTTTCTAAAAAAAATCATTTTTCGATCCGTTTTCCCAAGAAAACCTTTTGCAGAACTGATTCTATAGAAATCGCTAATCTAAAGAAATCTTAACGCGATCGATTTTCAATGGAAAACTTTATGCGATCGATTTTCTATAGAAAACTTTATGCAATCGATTTTCTATAGAAAATTTCTTGCGATCAGTTTTTTACAGAAAACTTATAAAGGAAACTTTATGTCATCAGTTATCTATAGAAAACGTTATGCGATCAGTATTCTATAAAAAACTTGTTGCGATCAGTTGTTTACAGAAAACTTGTTGAGATCAGTTTTCTATAGAAAACATGTTTCGATCAATTTTCTATAGAAAACTATTTTCCATTTCATTTCTAAAGAAAACATTATTCGAACTGTTTTCTAAAGAAAACTTTATGTGATCAGTATTATATAGAAAACTAAATACGACCAGTTTTCTATAAAAAAAACTTTTAGCGATCAGTTGTTTACAGAAAACTTGTTGAGATCAATTTTCTATAGAAAACATGTTTCGATAAATTTTTTATAGATAAATAATTGCAATCAGTTTTCTATAGAAAAATAGTTGCGAACGCATTTCTTAAGAAAAAATTTTGCGAACCGTTTTCTATAGAAAACTTTATGCAATCTTTTTTCTATAGAAAATATTTTATGATCGGTTTTCTACAGAAAACTTGATGCGATCAGTTATTTACAGAAAACTTGTTGAGATCAGTTTTCTATAGAAAACATGTTTTGATCAATTTTCTATAGAAAACTATTTGTCATCGCATTTCTATAGAAAACATTTTATGATCGGTTTTCTACAGAAAATTTGTTGCGATCAGTTTTTCTTTACAAATAACTCATTGCGATCAGTTTTTCTACAAAAAACTAATTGCGATCAGTTTTCCATAGAAAACAAGTAGCAATTACATTTCTAAAGAAAACTTCATGTGATCAGTTTTCTTAAGAAAACTAAAACTAAATACGATCAGTTTTCTATAGAAAACTTAATGCGATCAGTTTTCTAAAGAAAACTTTTTGTTTTTTAAAAAAAACTTTGCTTTTTTAGAGATATTTTCTCACGATGAATTTTTTTTATCATTTTCTATGGAAAAATTTTGCTAATATGCACTCCATAGAAAACTTGTTGCGATCAGTTCAATTATTAGTTTTCTATTGATAAAATTTTACGATCAGTTTTATTATGAAAAGTTTCTATTTTATGTTATACAAAAAGTTTTTGATGAACAGATAACTTTAAAAAGTTTAGTTAGAGATGTTTCTACATTTTGATGATCCATATTCCACAGAAAAAATTTGGCAATCAGTTTCTTTTAAAGATTTTCTTCAACAAAAACTTTTGGTAAAAAAATGGAAAAAATTCTTAAAAAAAATTTTACAACATTTTTTTCAAAATGAGATTTTTGCGATCAGTTTCACAGAAAAAATTTGGCAATCAGTTTCTTTTAAAGATTTTCTTCAACAAAAACTTTTGGTAAAAAAATGGAAAAAATTCTTAAAAAAAATTTTACAACATTTTTTTCAAAATGAGATTTTTGCGATCAGTTTTATAGCAAAAATTTTTATACATTATTCTTTAGCAATAATGCTTACTCTCAACTCCTTGAAAAGCTAATAAAACTTTAATCAGAATCTCAATTAAACTTTTTATTAAAACAGTTAAATGAAACAGCCCTAAGTGTTACACATGTTTATATAAATCCTATTTTTTCCATATAATTGTGTTATAATTCAACAATTGAAGTCAAAATATTACATTAGTATTAGAAAAAAACTTTGATTGAGTATTGTAGAAGTGTGTGATAACAACTAGAGAAGAAACACCCAAAAAAAGGTAGACAAAACAAAAAAAAGCAATAATTTAGTTTTGTTTTTAATGTATTTTGGCAGGTATGTTGATGTTCAGATTATTGAGAGGAATTTTTCTTGTACATTTAGTAATATAATTTATATACATTAGGGTAAGTTCAACTGGTCAGAATTTGACAATTTCCAATAAACATGAATTCAAATATTATTTGTTATTTCCTATGTAGTCCTAACTTGCGGCTAGACTATCTTAGAATTACTTTTGAATTCAGAATTAAAAACCTTAATTAACATTAATTAACTTATTCGGGGACCGGTCTAATTTACACGCATGATGTAAGTCTTATGTAAGTATTTATGTATGTACACACATCAATGTGAAAATATTATCTACTCCAAATATGTACTCTATATGTATACAAGTGTTTGTTGCCTAAGTAGATTTTTCTATAGGTATTTTACTCCACTTACTGTCATTTACACACAACCTTTTGTCAAATTCAAAATGAACATTTATTTGCGCTTATAAGTAAAGTTAGTCGTCGTCGTTGTCTACAATCAAGTTTCTAACAGATATTTGTCTATATGTTTGGGTATCTGTGTCTATTTGTTCTTTTTTTTTTACCATATAAATATATAAATTATTTTATTCATTTTTGTTGCTGTTGTTGTTTTTTTCGTTTTTACTATTATTTGATTTAATTTATGCTCATTTGCTGAGGCAACAAGTTGTAATGCCAGTGTAATTTATGCAAAACGTACGAATGAAGTCTGATTTGTTGTTGTTTTTTTGCTGCTTAAACATTTTTTTCTTCTTTTCTCATTTCTTTATTTCATTTACATTTTAATTTTCATTCATTTTATTTTATTTTAATTTTGTACTTGTGCAATTTACGTTGGCTGAAAAGTGGCGCCGTCTATATTCTGGGTATTTGTAATGATATTTTTTTATAGACATTAAGGATTGAGATTATTTATAATAGAGCAGGATTTATTGAAATAAAATTTTATTCGATAAAGGTCTCATTTGCAGCTACTTTTAAAAATTCGCTAATATTCTAAGTCTAACTTATAAAAAGATATCCGTCCATCTGTTTGTAGAGTTAGGTGAAGAGAAATTGGGTACTTAAAATTTTCCCAAAATTTTCTGCATTGATCAACAAATTAAACTATAATTAAATTAGAACTAAACTAGAACTGAACTAGAACTGAACTAGAACTGAACTAGAACTGAACTAGAACTGAACTAGAACTGAACTAGAACTGAACTAGAACTGAACTAGAACTGAACTAGAACTGAACTAGAACTGAACTAGAACTGAACTAGAACTGAACTAGAACTGAACTAGAACTGAACTAGAACTGAACTAGAACTGAACTAGAACTGAGAACTGAACTAGAACTGAACTAGAACTGAACTAGAACTGAACTAGAACTGAACTAGATCTGAACAGCTATAAAAATTTAAACATGCGCCGAAACACAATCTAGATCATTAGGCTAAGATTTCATTCCTAGTCTCAGTAGATACACAGTGGTATGACTCGTGTGAGTAGAGTAAACCTTAAAATATACTATGATAAAGTAGCGAATTTCCTCGATAGCGGACGGATATGAATACCGTACATACATCACCATGTAACTCTTTACATTAACTTGGGTATGAGGCTGAGCTCCGCTATTGTCAGATTCATTCGGTATTATAATTCTATTATATATCAAATTCTCAAAATAAGTACATTGTAAGCTTACTTTGACCCAAAAAGACTAACATTAGGTTTTTAATACTTAATCGATCCGTACTTGCATCAAATATTTTGTACTTCATTTAAGGAAAACCGTACTTACTGTAATTCTGAAACCGCTGCGGATTGAAGTGAAAAAAGGAAATTGGAAAAGCTATTATTACAGCCTTTCTATTTAACTGATCTCTTTCCTTGACAAGCTTTTTATTTAATATGATATTATAATATTTATAATATACCTATATTCCCACATATGTACATAGATAGGTATTTTTTATAGAAATGTTTGTTTGTATTATTTAATAAAAGATTAAAGACAAACAAACAAATAAAAAAATGTAATAAAGTTTTTTATTTCTGTCAGCTTGTTAGACATACGAGATGTAAAGGAATTATTTAAATTGAATTTTCAATTAAAATAAATTTTTTAACGAGTGAGTTGTTTAATTATCTGACCGGTATTATAATTGATTTAAGCATTTACTTTATCAATGTAAATATTTGATAACGTTTTAAAAAGTTGTGTACAAAAAAAAACTTTAAAAATTATATGTCAAAAGTTTATCTTTAGCAAAGCTTTCTCGATGATCATTAAGCAAAAGTTTAAGATAAGTTTTTACAGCACAACATTTTGACATGCTTTCAGTTGAGAAAAGAGATATCGTATCGTGTTAATATTTTATTAGAAATGTAAACCTGTTGGGAAAATTTTAGATTTGTTGTCAAAATTTTATCTTTTGACACGCTTTCGGAATGATCAATTAATAGCCCGTTCTTAGAAACAAAGAAGTCCCAAAATTTCTAATTATAAGTTTATCGACCTTCCAGAATTAAATTTAATTCAAAAATTAATTTTTTTTGTTAAGCTTAAACAATTTGTTATAACAAATTTCATTTCAAAATATTCTCTCCACACATTGTGTAATTTTTCTATGACATTTTTGTTTCAAAAGTTTTCTGTTACAAAAACACCAAACTCTAAAACACTTTACACTTATTGTAAATGTTAATGAAAAACTCATTAAGTATTTGGTTTTCGAATCACAGAAGGAAAGATCCCTGCAAAGAGAACTTAAAAAAAAACTCACAATGTCGAAAAGTTCTGATGAGCTTTTAAAGATGTATGAAAACTAAATTAACACTTTGCAAAACTATATATGGATATGTGTAAATGTATTTTTAAGTGTTAGTGTGTGTCAGTGTTATACCAAAAACATTTTGTTGCCACTAAACAGATGTTATGAAAAATTAACATATACAATAGGGTGGTCCTTAAGAAAGGGTTTTTCGATTTTCACTACTACAAAGGATACTGTGGTGTTATCACGGATTCACACCACACACCATCACCCCAGCGGCATATATCCTTAATAATATACACCATCTTGGTGTGTTGCAATTCCAGAGTAAAGAGGTGCTACCAAAACCTCTAGTCTGCCGGGACTATAAACTGCTGATGATCAAATGTATCCTCGGCATTTCCTCGGCACCACATAATCTGATACTATGGGTGGGCATTTGCCCACAAGTTTTTGTCCTGGCTGATCATTTGGTTGCGGTTCCTTCGAGATTGGTTAATCTTTAATTTATGGTCGATTTTCCTTCATGGTTGAGTGTGTTAGAGTTTACACTAAAACATGCTAAAGTTATCACAGTAGGTCCTTGAAATAAGTCTGGTTAATTGAATATATAACTTTGCTTTCAAACTACCAATTACGTCCCCAGATGCCGTTGCCGAAACAACAGAGCCATCTCAGTAGTATGGTTGGGTAACTTAAGAGATCAATTTTATCGGCTCTAAACCAGTGATTGACTTTTCCTTGTCGAGGTTTGATTGAGCTTGACTCATGATACCTGTCATTCCTCAACGGGGCTATGGCAAGAGATTATATAACTCGAGTACATGAGCAAAGTGCTTGTACATGGACCGGCGGAACCATGTGCAAAAACTCTCGCCTGGATGTAAGAGTCATCAAAGAAACAGTGAAAAATTAACAATAACAATATAACAAGAATAACTATTTGTGACATGAAAATCCTTTCATCTGAATGCAAATGTTCAAAGATTTGGGACTAAAAATGTTGTCTATCTAGTATTGATAAGAACCAATTATATGGCTGACCGCAAAACCTTAGCATCAAATAACTTTGGATGCATGCTTCTACTGAACACAATTTTGTTTGGGAACCATTTTTCGTACAAATGTTTCGATTAGATCATTAGAACGTTGATGATCTATTCAATGTTCCTTTCGAACAAGTAGAAACCAATGATATCGGGAAATAAAATATCAAACAATAACATTATATCTAAACTCATTGCTATCTGGTGAACTGAACATGATTTTTATATGAAATTTTGTCTCTCATCAGATCTCATCACTTTTGACTAAGAACATCTAACCCGATGTTGCTTATGTAGAAGTATTATACGTAAACCAAAAGGCCACAAAACCAAAATTCACAAGAAACATTAATGTTTTAACTCTGCATCCACTGAACTTCGTGTGAAAATTTTCGGCAAAAGTTGGGAGAAATTTGTAAATAGTCCGAAACTTAAAAGCTTAGTTTCGATTTTGTCATAAAGTTTTACTTTTGAGGCAGTATGAACTAATTATAACACTGAGTACATTTAGCAAGATAATATTATCGTCAATCAGGCGCGGTTCCAGGGGAGGGGCTAGTTAAATTCACCCCCCCTCCCCCTTCCAAAACCGAAAATTTTTCAAACAAAATATAAAATGAGGAAAAAAGAAGGTAAGTAAAAAAACAAAATTCCCCCCACCACCAAACGCTTGAGCTGGACCGGCGTCTGTCGTCAATGGTCATTAAATTTGTAGATTCAAAATTTAAGGCCTTCTGCCCTTTTCCAAATTATTTCATTGATGTAATAGTGTGGGAAGATTGTGTACTATACCGTTATTCTCGGACTATATTGCCTACATTCAAGTAGCCTAAGCTTCACTGCAAAATCATGAAAATTTGATCGGAATTGGCTGACCTTTCGTTTCTTCCAAATCCATTGTCATCTTGATAATATAGCTCTAAAGTTTGACAAGATGCTTAATCGACCAATTTAAGGACCAACCTAATACACACTCACTCATACTCCTATGATTTCACTTAATAAGCACACAAATTATAATGATATAAATCTGAAATATAAAAAATAATAAAGATGAAAACACACATATGATACACCACACACAGTCAGCCGCACATCTGATGGGATCTATGAATGTTACAGAAACAAGATATAAAATTACGAGCAGTAGGAGTAGACTGGTGAATATCAAAACTCATACCCCTAAAGGATAATTTATTAACTGTTTAACACATTTTACTCTTAGCAAAGTAAAAGAACAATTTTTGTTATTAACTTAAAAAAAAAACCCGGCAACAAGAAATAAACGAAATCATGTACTTGTAATAAGCAACAAAAAAGTTAACACAACTACTTAAAGGAAAACCAAAAAGGAGGAGGACGAGATGGGTGTATGTGTGTCACGCGGTAGCTGACAAACATTTAGTCCGGAATTGTGCTCCTTATTTTAACACCAAGTTACCAATAAGTGTAATTAACTGTTTTGTAAAAAAAAAAAACAAATTCAAACAATAAGACAAATATGAACATATAAAATATTTAAGATATAGACAAATAACTTTTAGCTCTACTCTAAACAGGTGGTAGGTAGTAGGAGTTGCAGCAATTTTCCAAATAAAAAGTTTAAATAAGGAACTTTTCTAAATGTACTCTATGGGGTAACGACTAATGAAAAAGTGTATACAACATTTACCATCATTATAAATTATTCAGTTCCATTATGTGAATTGAGTTGTGACGTTATGTTTTATTTTCCATAACACCCAACAGCAACAACAGCCTTAAAGGCATAATTTCTTCTAGCACTCCATTTAAGTGTATGTAAGCATGTAATGTGTATGTTTAGAACATTACTGAATAAGTACTTCTTACTTATATTTGTTTATATAAAGCAATATTAATTAGTAAGTGTTCAATTGTAAAGGCACTAACAAAAAAAAAAAAAAAAAAAAAATATGAAAGTCTCCATAGGGGTTGGCCACTTTATGTTCATTACTCTTATTATTCCAAACCATTACGGGTAATAAAGCAAACTGTAGTTTTTCTTAATATTTTTGGTTAATTAGGCATTAAATAGTTTAATAAACAAATAAAATGTAAAAGTTCTAAGTAGAAGGAAGAAACCATTATAATTAAATGAACAAATACTTACAATCACAAAAATTAAATAAAGAAACATTAAGATTACATAAGCATTGTTCTATTGTGGATTCTTTAAGAGTCAAGAAACCCTAGAGGACATATCAGAATGGCCTTAATTAAAGAGAGAGGAAAGGAAATTGATTTCATAACAAAATTATTTTATTTATCTCACAAAGCTCCTCAGTTTATTTTCATAAAAGCTTCCAGTCAAAGCTGATTATTTTACTATACGGAAAACTCTGATGCTTTTTCTCGCTAAAGCTTCACATACATAAAAGCTTTTAGCAAAAGCTATTGATTTTACTAAAATACTAATGCTTAAGTTCCCGCTGAAGCTTCATATTTCTATTTGCACCAGACTTTTTTTCGGTAAAGCATTTCTTTATATAGCTCCGGAATTAGTATGTAAACTTCAGTTTCTTTCTCAAATTCCAGTACCTCACACGGAAGCTTCGGACTTTCTTATACAAAAGCTTATTTAGCTAAAGCTCTACATTTTACAGATAAGTCATTGGTTTTATTTTAAAGAAACTATTCATGTTAAAGCTTTTAATAGTATCTTGTACCACAAAGCTTCTGGTTAATCAGAAAAGCCTCATACTAAAGCTTCAAATTTATATTTACAGAAAAGTCTCACTCTTAAGTTTCATGTATGTATTCCTATTCTCGATTAAGCTTCTCATTTTCATCTACCTAAAAACTTTAATCAAAATGCTAAAGTTCATGCTGAAACTCCGTATTGTAATTTACAAAAAAGTATTGTTTAAGACTTGTTAAAACTGTTTTACTTAAGCTCCAGATTGTCTTATGCAAAAAAAACTCTCACTAAAAGCTCCAGATTTTTGTTTTAGAAAAAACCTTCAGATATCTATTTCATCCCTCGTCAGAGCTCCAGTTCTTATTTACACAAAAGCTTTTAGCTAAAGCTATTGAATTTACTAAATGGAAATCCTAATGCTAAACTTCCCGCTAAAGCTTCATATTTCTAAATGAAGAAAAGTCTGGTTACATACTTGTTAAAGCAATCTCACTTAAGCTCTAGTCATATATGTATTTCTCACTTAAAGCCTCCAGATTTTTGTATAAAAAGTTTTTCGCTGCATCATCAGATTTCTACTTACAGCGTAGTTAGTAAAAGCTCCAGAATTAGTAACGTAAACTCAAGTATCTCTCACTATTTAAACTCCAGTATATGTATGTATATCTCTCATTTAAGCTTCAGACTTTCTTATACAGAAACTTTTTAGTTAAAGCTTTTCATATTAGTCTTTGTTTTTCTTATAAAGGACCTAGGACGATAAAACCTTGATTTTATTATGCAGAAAAGTTTCTTGCTAAAGCTGTAGATTATTTCTATAAGATCTATTTTGTCTATATTCTTTCGCTATTAGTTCACTTGAAATCAAGCTTCACAGACAGTATCTTTCCTGAAATCCAGTATGTCTTATTAAAGCTGCAGACTTTCTTATACAGAAACTTTTTTAGAAAAGTTTCCTGATAAAGCTCTAGATTATTTCTATTAGCTCCAACTTGTCTATATACATAGATTATGTTCTCGCTATTAGTTCACTTTAAAAACAAGCTTCACAGACACAGAATCTAAAGCATTCACTTCTTCTTAAGAATTTCGATATTTTTACGTTTTCTAATTCTTAATTAAATTTGTATTACAAAGAAATAGCTATAAATTTTCCATGTTAATTAAATTTTTCCCTTTATTTTGCTCAATGTAATATTAAATTTATAACCATTATACAAAAGGGAAATCTAGTTAATAAATTCCTTGAAATTTATAAATATCATCACCTTTTACATTCAATACAAGCTAAAGAGTGTATAAATCATAATGAAAATTATTTACTATTTCCTTAATTTGGCCAACCCCTTTTTTTACCATTTCAAGGATGATGTATGTTAGAGTTAATAAATATATGAGTGTGTGTGTGTGTGTGTGTGGGAGTGAGTATGTGTGTATTTCAAATTTAACAATGTTTTATTTAATATTTTTATTTTCTTACAACATCTAAATCAAATTAACCCTTTTTCTGTTCTTGTCCTTGTTCTTCATATTGTTGTTGTTGTTACCTTGTATAGCAACAGTTACAATACACAGTTGTTAAAGTTGTGTATTGTCGGTGCTTCAGAATTGTTGTGTTATTCCCCAAAAATAAATTTCAAACTTATTAGTATACCTTTGTGTTTACATACACCTTACTTAATAGAGAGAGAGTTTGTACTTTTTTTGCACAAACACGATTACAAACACACTCCCACATGTACATAAATTGACAAATACATTTATATATATTTTCTCTGAAACCCAGAAACAGTTGTAAGACCTATAAAAGTGTGGCTGTGGCAACATTTTTCCATCTGTGTTTGTATATCATTTTTTTTGTCGAGTTGACGATAAGTATATTAATGTACAATTTATTGTAGAATCGTGAATAACTCATACAACGTGTTCACTTTTTGTTAGGTATGTACCCGCCAACCCCTATACAGTCAGCCTTGAGCTCAGCATCCCAACATCCCGATAACTTAGAACTGTGTTACGCATCATTGTTTAGCAATTAAGTTGAATATAACAAGACTTAATTTGCAAAAGAACAAAATACTAACAAATAAGTCGAAAGAAAAAAGTGTTTGTAAACATATCAGACCATATTGTTTCAGTTACAAGGGGAGTTGGGGATTTTGGTGATGAAAGTGTGCTAAAGGTTTCATGTTTACAAGGTTACACAGTAGTTTAAAAGTGTAACAATTTTGTTGTAATATGTTTTTGAAAAGTTTTTGTGTTTTAAAAAGCTGTTGTAAAATATACGTAGAATTAGAATATAATATTCTGTGACCTGTACGGACCATTTTTTTCTCCGAAACGTTAGATACAATAACTTAGAAAAGTCTAAGTCTAAAGATAACTTTTAAAGGTTTCTGAAGCCTTTACGCCAGATTCTGAACGATAAGTTTATTAAACAAACAGCCAATATCAACTGGTTTCAAAGGAAAGTCAGGTCTATACAGAAGAACCCAAGGAATTTGATTCCTCGCTATATTAAAGTGCTCGGACTTTAGGTTTCGTTTTAGATTTTTATATTATACGGGTAGATGCTATATTGTATATATATTCTGTATATATATTCTGGGTCCTTATTAAATTCTTAGACGATCTAACCATTTCTGTCTGTCTGTTGAAAGCAAGATATAATCCGAACGGAAAGAGATAGAGAGTTGAAATTTTCCTCAAATATTTCTTATATATGTAAGGTTTGTTTTGTTTTTGTTTGTTTTTGAAATGGGCAATATCGGCCAATGTTTTCGCATAGCTCCCATACAAGTGGCCCCCGAAAAACAGCTTTAACAGTCATAACTGCTTTAAAAATGCTAGTATGGCTATGAAATTCGACATAATAAGTTTCATATGGCGCTCTACCAAATTTTATGAGGATCGGTCCATAAATGACCCTACCCTCATATATGGTCTCGTTTAAAAAATGACTTTAACGCCCATTACTGGCTTAAAAATACGAGTCTATCGTTGAAATATAAAGTAAATTTATTAGAATCGGTCCATAGTTGACCCTACCCTCCATATAAGGCCCCCTTCAGAAAATAACTATAACGCCCATTACTGGCCCTATTTCAAATATCAACCCAATGTTTATAGGGGAGCACTCAATTTACGGCATACGGTTTGATATTTTACGAATATAATACTCTTACTTGCTTATGACTGGAATCTGTATCTTTTGGAATAAGACCCAAATATGGACCGAAACAGTATACCAAACGAAAGACTATATAATTGGATTTTGGTAAGATCAAAACCGTCAACTACCAGACCTTTTATTGAACTGGTATGAATAGTTTCTATGTAACTGATACTCTGATAGTCTGAGTGAGTAAATATCTTTCGCATAGGTACTGTGAATTAGCCACTATGATTCGGAAGTAAAGAATATCTTCTTGAAGAGCTTATAGTAGTTTCACATTTCAAAATTTTATACAGACTTGTCATCCTTAAGATTTAAACTCTATTAAAAAAAACGTTCATTACAAAAAACTAACTGAAAGAAAATATCCCGCAACTTTATTAAATTTGAAAAAAAAAACACACCAACAGCTTGATTGAAGTAGCAAGATTTTAAAACAAACAATCAAGGCAAAAAAAAAAAAACACACAGATTTTTTTCCTTTAAAGACAATTACTGACCACCATGAACCAATGTCATGATCAATTCTATGGCAAACATGTAAACAAATAAACAAAAAGTACCTGAACTTTGTTAATAAACTTCACGACAGAGAGGTCAACAAAGGAAAAAATAAAATAAAAAACAAACAAAAATTTATACGAAAATTTTTTCTGCTACGAGTTGGAAACTTTGGTTGCTGGAAAACACCGTAAAAGGCCAGTGTAAACAAGACATCATTCACTTGAGCAGCAGCTGTTGATGAAGTTGTTTTTGTTATTGTTACTGCGACTGATGTCGCCTTACGTTGCTGATGCTGTGCTGAATTATTTGGGAAACAAATCAAAAATCCATCATTTTCATTCTTGCCTTCTTAGTCAAATGGTTGGAGATGACAAAGCACTAAATACATGAATAAAAGTCGGGATTTCTATGGATGTGTAGAAATGGAAATGTCTCACACTCACTTACACGTATGTTACCCAGACCAGCGAACATTTTTTATTGCATATCCAACTTTTGTAATGAAGTAACCCTATTTTTCTTAAACCCTGAAAGTAATAATTTGGAAGGATTGTTCTCTGGGTTTATTTTTAGCAAAACTAATACAAGGCCAAAATTATGTAAGAATATAACTACATACATACAAAGATATGTATGTATGCGTGTGCAAATGTTCTCGATAGATGAAAACTACGTGATGATGATTTTTCAAAAAAATACAAAATAAAGTAAAGGAAGGAAGCTGGAGTTAAAAACTACTCCTAGAACGAACAAAAATGAATTGTAAACATTTTACTTACAACATGGAAAACATTTCATGTTTATGCTGTTACAGTCACAATTTATTCGTTTATATTTTCCACACTTGGTATTCACGTTTCAAATCATATGGTTGGATCCTAACCGTGCTGAAAAGACATCTTTGCTATTGGTACATATACATATGTATAATAAATCCAAAACCTTCCTGATTGCTCCTCTTATATCACAAAGGATAATTGTATTGGATTTAGATAAATACAACTTTCTAAATAAAAAAAGATAAAGCTTGATATGACCACTTTCTAGATTACGCAGGGTCCACAATTTCCATTACATATAAAGAAATCTAATATTTTTATTTAGTTACAAATCAGTAGAAACACTCATACGCTGAAGTCTAGTCCAATAATTAGCCTATATATCTTTCATTAAAGCCATGAACTTGTTCTACAGGGATGTAAGTGAGTGGCCGAGTGTGTATTGTTAGTACCCAACTGTATTCAGACTGTTGTTGCGAAATTTATAAGTGGGCTGATTTTGTATGCGGAAATGGTAGACTACAGATACTAACCCATTAGGTTGGCTGACAAAATAATCTTAAATTCCTAAATAAATCAGTTTAAGAAACCTTTTTCTGAAAACAAAGCTATACAATTCACATGTAGCAAGAATTAAGAAAACAACTGGTTATAACCATTTATTGCTATACCAGTACTAACTCTAGGAATATTTTCAGAAATAAAATTTGGAAATAAACAGAAGAACCGCCCTATTAAAAATGTATATAATAGAACAGTGGGTCCATTTTAATAAAGAAATAGAATATTAATTTAAAACCAATTGTTTTCAAACGAATATAACTAACGAACGAACAACGAGAACGAACGAACGAAAGAACGAACGAACGAAGAACGAACGAACGAACGAACGAACGAACGAACGAACGAACGAACGAAAGAACGAACGAAACGAACGAACGAACGAACGAACGAACGAACGAACAAAACGAACGACGAACGAACGAACGAACAACGAACTAACGAACGAACGAACGAACGAACAAGAACGAACGAACACGAACGAAAACGAACAACGAACGAACGAACGAACGAACGAACGAACGAACAACGAACGAACGAACGAACGAACGAACGAACGAACGAACGAACGAACGAAAGAACGAACGAACGAACGAACGAACGAACGAAACGAACGAACGAACGAACGAACGAACGAACGAACGAACGAACGAACAAAACGAACGAACGAACAACGAACGAAACGAACGAAAACGAACGAAACGAACGAACGAACGAACGAACGAAGACGAACGAACGAACGAACGAACGAACGAACGAACGAACGAAACGAACGAACGAACGAACGAACGAAGAACGAACACGAAAACGAACGAACGAAAACGAACGAAAAAGAACGAACGAACAAGAAAACGAACGAACGAACGAACGAACGAAACGAAACGAACGAACGAACGAAACGAACGAACGAACGAACGAACGAACGAACGAACGAACGAACGAACGAACGAACACGAACGAACGAACAAAAAAAAAACGAACGAACGAACGAACGAACGAACGAACGAAAACGAACGAACGAACGAACGAACTAACGAACGAACGAAAACGAACGAACGAACGAACAACGAAAAACGAACGAACGAACGAACGAACGAACGAACGAACGAACAACGAACGAACGAACGAACGAACTAACGAACGAACGAACTAACGAACGAACGAACGAACTAACGAAAAAACGAACGAACGAACGAACTAACGAACGAACGAACGAACGAACGAACTAACGAACAACGAACGAACGAACGAAGAACGAACTAACGAACGAACGAACGAACGAACGAAACGAACGAACTAACGAACGAACGAACGAACGAACGAACTAACGAACGAACAACGAACGACGAACGAACGAAAGAACGAACGAACGAACGAACGAACTACTAACGAACTAACGAACTAACGACTAACGAACGAACTAACTAACTAACTAACTAACGAACGAACGAAATAACGAACTAAAACGAACTAACGAACGAAAACTAACGACTAAAACGAACTAACTAACTACGAAGAACGAACTATAACGAACTAAAACGAACTAACTAACTAACGAACGAACGACTACGAACGAACGAACGAACGAACTAACTAACGAACGAACTAACTAACGAACTAACGAACGAAACTAACTAACGAAAGAACTAACTAACGAACTAAAACTAACTAACTAACTAACTAACTAAAAACTAACTAACTAAAACTAACTAAAAAAAACAATAACAACTAACAGTAAGTAACTAAGTAACTAACTAACTAACTAACTAACTAACTAACTAACTAACTTACTAACTAACTAACTAACTAACTAACTAACTAACTAACTTACTAACTAACTACATTTAACGATAAGATCGCCAACGTAGTCGACACTTTATGTTCAAAATCTTGGGCTGACACTTGATGTATTCAAATATTTTTATGAAATATTTAAATATTCTTTATTTAATTTTTATCCCATAGTACATAAAAATATAAAAATTTCTATGTTCATTTACTGAAATACATACATATATATTTTGCTGCTTTTGTGTGAAAGTTGTATGTTTTTAATAAAAAAAAGAAAAAAAGTACCGATAAGCATGAATATGCCAAAAATTCGAAAATTAAGCTTAAAGTGAGCAATCAACACAAATATCATCCATCCATTGATTTGCCACTTTTATATGCTTCTGTTCGCACTTTGTTTTCAATGGTTTTGTACGAGTACAATTACAACTACAAAAGTATCCAAATATTTATTGAAAGAAAGTTGTTTGGAGAAACTTTAAAAGAGTAACTTCATTAAACATTCTCAGAGTCTATTTAGCAATGTCTGTCCATACGTTTGAATTGTGAAAATAAACTTTCACAAGGATCAAAGAATTCTATTAGCAATGACTAACATTGGTGCATTTTATATTTTTTGAAAACTAATTATGCTTAAATTTACATAAAATTCTGTACATGTTTAAGTGCCTAAATATTACATTAAGATAAATTTCTCTTTTTTAATGCAAATGAATTCATCCATTAAATAACTGATTATTTGGTGAATTTGACCATTAAGGATGGACGGACAAACATAGAGGTATAAACTTACAGTAAAATATCTAAAGGTTTGTTCAAACCAAATAATACAACCTGTAGTTTTTTTTTTCATTTCGTCATCATCTTCTACAATTTCATGAATGGGTTCATTTCTTCTTTCATTTATTACATGTTTGTTGGTTTTTGTGTAAAAAAGTACAAGTAAAAAAGCAAATAACTAAAGTACAAGAAAAGTAAGTAAATGAGTAAGTTTGCACGTATGATGGATGGATGGATGGATGGATAGATGAATGGTTGGTTGGTTGTATGGAATTCTATTTAGTGCAAAATTTACATACATGTTTGAGTATGAGTACGAGAGTATGAAAATACAAATAAAATGGACCCATATAGCAGAAATAAAAAGTAAAGAAATCATCACCATCATCATCAACATAATCATCGTCATTATTGAGATTCTTTATTTTTTCCTGTGTTGGTATTTCATCTTAAGTTCTTGTACTTTATGATGTTTTTATGATTTTTTATTTTTTTTTTTTCTGAATTTATAGGTCGAGTGGTGCTTTTGGCACATAAAATGAGTTTGACTTTCTTGTTTATATGAATCTATGAATGTACTTTGTTTGATATAGATTTTTGTTTAAACGTATGATGAATGTTCATTCAGTAGAACGATTTAAGATTAAAGGGACGAAAATAGAAAACTTTAAACTACTGGGCGATACTTCCCTATAAAAGAGTTCCCTTTGAAAACGTTTAAAATTACAAAATGAGCTTGTAAGTCTATAATAAAATTCGATAAATTTAACTATTTTATCAAAATTTGAAGTTTCCATAACTGTTCATAATTGACCCAAAGCCGCACAGTAAGTTAGTTAGTTAGTTAGTTAGTTAGTTAGTTAGTTAGTTAGTTAGTTAGTTAGTTAGTTAGTTAGTTAGTTAGTTAGTTAGTTAGTTAGTTAGTTAGTTAGTTAGTTAGTTAGTTAGTTAGTTAGTTAGTTAGTTAGTTAGTTAGTTAGTTAGTTAGTTAGTTAGTTAGTTAGTTAGTTAGTTAGTTAGTTAGTTAGTTAGTTAGTTAGTTAGTTAGTTAGTTAGTTAGTTAGTTAGTTAGTTAGTTAGTTAGTTAGTTAGTTAGTTAGTTAGTTAGTTAGTTAGTTAGTTAGTTAGTTAGTTAGTTAGTTAGTTAGTTAGTTAGTTAGTTAGTTAGTTAGTAGTTAGTGTTAGTTAGTTAGTTAGTTAGTTAGTTAGTTAGTTAGTTAGTTAGTTAGTTAGTTAGTTAGTTAGTTAGTTAGTTAGTTAGTTAGTTAGTTAGTTAGTTAGTTAGTTAGTTAGTTAGTTAGTTAGTTAGTTAGTTAGTTAGTTAGTTAGTTAGTTAGTTAGTTAGTTAGTTAGTTAGTTAGTTAGTTAGTTAGTTAGTAGTTAGTTAGTTAGTTAGTTAGTTAGTTAGTTAGTTAGTTAGTTAGTTAGTTAGTTAGTAGTTAGTTAGTTAGTTAGTTAGTTAGTTAGTTAGTTAGTTAGTTAGTTAGTTAGTTAGTTAGTAGTTAGTTAGTTAGTTAGTTAGTTAGTTAGTTAGTTAGTTAGTTAGTTAGTTAGTTAGTAGTTAGTTAGTTAGTTAGTTAGTTAGTTAGTTAGTAGTTAGTTAGTTAGTTAGTTAGTTAGTTAGTTAGTTAGTTAGTTAGTTAGTTAGTTAGTTAGTTAGTTAGTTAGTTAGTTAGTTAGTTAGTTAGTTAGTTAGTTAGTTAGTTAGTTAGTTAGTTAGTTAGTTAGATCTCCAGAAAGTAGATTCCGCCCTAATATTAACAGGAGCATAAATACGTGGTGTTGTAAATACCATTTTGGAATTGCTGTAGTTCTTGTTGTTGGTTTATTGGAATGAATAAACGGAACCCGGTTTTATATAATCAACATCAGAACATATAAGTTTTTATTTTTTGCTAAATGTCACTTACAAACTTAACAAACAAATACTCAAGAATAAATAAAAAAAGTTGATAGAAAGAAAACACAAATATCACATCAACAAGAACAATAATAACCTCGTTTCTATTAACTGTATAGGAACCATCTACAACTCGAACTACATTTGAGCTTTAACTTCAAACAAATCAAACATTTATTCAACTACATACTACGTTTAAGTATTTATGCTATTTCTACTTCCTAGTCCTTATTTTTTTGTCACATACATCAATACATAGTTGTACATAGTTTACACATATACATATATGTATACATACATAGTTGATGATGGTAGTGTTATTCTGGATTCTTTTCTTTTTTCGTCCTTCATTTTGTTACACATTTTGACATTTTTGCTAATTAATATGTGTTAAACTACTAAAAAAGTTAACAAGCCAGCTACCAAACAAACACTTACAAATAAGTATGTATGCAGATATGTATATAATATCACAAGTAATAGGATGGCTCTAAATACTAATAAAACTTTCTTTTAAAATTACTCCTTAATACGAGTAAAAGGCATTATATTAATTTGTGAGTTCTTAAATTTTTTAAAATTTGTATTCTTTTAATTACATCACAATTTTCCATCCCTGACTACCTTGAGGTTTGGCAAAACCAAAACAATAAAAGTTCATATGTTGCGTTTTGCAAAAATGCCAAAAACGATGATGGTATGAACCCCTCTAGGTCTCGATTCAAGGTTTCTAGACTGTAAAGAAGCATAGTTGGGTCCTATTGGTTCCTTTGTGAATCTGAAGTTGAATAGGAAGAAGAAGGAGATTCGGTTTGGTGATTCCATAACGAATAATCACTTTCCTAAGAATTCAAAGCGAATACCTTCCAAAGCAACACAATGACAAAGAAGGTGTTCGATAGATTCTTCCTCTTCTACGCCCTGACAGCTTGATTTATATGGTAAACCAAATCTTCCCGCATTTCCAAATATACAATAAAGACAACAATTAAGTTGCTGAGATGAGGAATATATAGTTGTAGGACATGTTCTATGCGTTAGCTACCCAGCTTTGGCTATATCTAAGTACTACACCTCGCCCTTCAATTTTGGAACCATCCGTGTATAAGGAGAGGTTTCTTGGAGTCAGTCCGAAACCGAAACTTCTCCGGATGAAGGTTTGGGGAGTGCAGTAGTCGATATTATCAAGAAGTCCTTATAACTATCTCCTCATATAGTCCGAAAGCAGTTGGGATTCGGTTTAGAAGCGTAAATAGAGATTTTGTTGATATTGTTCTTAATGATCCTGTTATAAGGATTGCCATTGTTTGTCCAGTGCTTTCCTGCAGACCACTACTCCATATGTTTTATTTCTATGATAGTTTATTTCTATGATAGTTTATTTCTATGATAGTTTACTAACCTATGTAGGTATTTTTCGCTATCTGAAAGTGAGAGTTTAATCCCGTTCAGTCGAGATAGGGTGAAGCTATCGATCTTGTATTTCTTAGTATAAAGCTCGATGAGCCCCTCTAATGATTGGCAATATTAATACCTGTAATCATAATCAAAAGGTACCACTGTAAATGGAGTCATTTTATTTGGTACCTTTTTATGCATGAATCCCTTTAAAATACACAGCAAGAAATTGTATATTCTAGTTTCCGAAATGTACGAACTTTTGTATTTAAGTTCACTCATTTTATCCAATTGTTCATAGGATGTAAATGTTGCCCATGCAAAATTTGATTTAGCTCAAATACAAATTTTCATATGTAAGGAGCTATATAACCTTTTTCCCCCAGTGTACAAAGTTTTTTAATTTTTGGGTTTCTACAAGTTCTCTTTTTTTTTTTAACAAATTTAATCAAATTCATTCAAGTTTATTCTTCAGATTTTAACTTATAAAACTCAAACAAACCATATAACCATAAAACTGTTTCTAACATCAGCAATAACCAAACTAACACAACTCCGTATAATGTTAGCCAGACAAAGGAGTGAGAAATGGAAGAAGTCCACTTGCAAGTGATAGCATCGACTGGCTTCACAATTTAGGAGCAGAAGGATGATGATGACTATGTTATTATAATTGTTGTATTTTATGATGATGATGATACCGATAAAAAGGGATGATGACGACTTGAAGAGATGAATGATGAGAGAGACCTTTTATTTCTTGTTGTCGTTGTTTTTCATATGTAATTTTTGCTTTGTTTGTTTGAACGAAGAGTGTGAGTGAAATTGAAAAAGCAGCTTTTCACTAAACTATAAATGAAAAATCACTGATTTACTCACGTGTCGGTATATTTGACATCAAACTATTGTATACATAAACTTTAACACACACACACATACTTACTAACACACTCCCACTCATGAACATTGATGGGCTAAGTACAATTTTGCTCACTTACACTATTCACATCAATAGAAATCAGAACTGCACAGTGGGTTGGAAATTAGCTTCTGTAGTATTCACGGCAGAAATAACAATGGTTAAGGATCTGGTCTTCAGACAGCATTAAACAGTTAGCTATTTTCCAAATCTTGTGTTTTTGAAATTTACTAAAACTATAAACGCTTGATCCTATTGTGTATCCTACAAAATCGCCATTAACTTACACATGCATACAAACGCATAAATCAATGTTTGTACATATATATACATATATATTTGTGAGTGCTTGTGTTTCTATGTAAAAATCCTTTGTTCATTTCATAAAGAGAGCGGAGAGTGTGAGTGAGGAAAAGACAAACAACATACACCAGAAATCAATCACAGTTGACTCGGGTAATAAATCATAAATGTTTTTTGTTGTTGCTTGAATATTTTATATGTTGTTGTTGTTGCTATTGCTGTTGGTTGGTGTTGGCAGTAGCTGCCAAATGTTTGCAAAAACAACTACAAAAGCAAACATACTCATGGTTGAGTGGACACGGAAGTGTTGTCTTTTTGAAGCACATTCGAAGGATATCAAGCCATGAATCTAGATACCACACATACTCTCACACTATTTTCCTCATTTTATTCTCTATTGTATTGGTAACATTCCAATGAATTCCGATAAGTATATGTATTAGAATACAAGCAGTTGTAGGAGCCGTGGTCATGGTTCAGTTAGATATTGACAACGTTTTCCATCAAATAACTAGAACTGAAGTTAAAATTGAACTAGAACTGAACTAGAACTGAACTAGAACTGAACTAGAACTCAACTAAAACTGAACTAGAACTGAACTAGAACTGAACTTGAACTGAACTAGAACTGAACTAGAACTGAACTAGAACTGAACTAGAACTGAACTAGAACTGAACTAGAACTGAACTAGAACTGAACTAGAACTGAACTAGAACTGAACTAGAACTAGAACTGAACTAGAACTGAACTAGAACTGAACTAGAACTGAACTAGAACTGAACTAGAACTGAACTAGAACTGAACTAGAACTGAACTAGAACTGAACTAGAACTGAACTAGAACTGAACTAGAACTGAACTAGAACTGAACTAGAACTGAACTAGAACTGAACTAGAACTGAACTAGAACTGAACTAGAACTGAACTAGAACTGAACTAGAACTGAACTAGAACTGAACTAGAACTGAACTAGAACTGAACTAGAACTGAACTAGAACTGAACTAGAACTGAACTAGAACTGAACTAGAACTGAACTAGAACTGAACTAGAACTGAACTAGAACTGAACTAGAACTGAACTAGAACTGAACTAGAACTGAACTAGAACTGAACTAGAACTGAACTAGAACTGAACTAGAACTGAACTAGAACTGAACTAGAACTGAATTAAAAAACTGAACTGGACGAGAGTTGAACAATAAATTAACTAAAACTGAACTGGCTAAAAGTCATGGATCTACCGTCCCTAATAGGAATACATGATATAAGTGTAATGAGTTATAAGGGATCGGTCATCGCAAAATTTAGAATCTAATGTTAAGAGATGGTTAATTCGTTTATCTGAATTAGATCCAAGAACTACCGGCATTTTAGTAAATATCTATGTATGTGTGCGTGTATTTAAATCATGAAAATAGAGATTTATGTTGTTTCGATTGTTGTAAGGATTATAAAAATAAAATAAAACCTAAAAGGAACTAACGAACTTAGATGACAAGCGTATGTGTGTAAGAATGTCTATGTTTATTTTATGTGTGGGTAAAAAAAATTGTGTTGTTTTTACACAATTTATAGGTTAAAGTTTTACTACAAAGGGTGACAAAAAAACTCAGATACTTTAAATTTGTTAGTTTTATTACTGATAACATTTTAATAGTCATTAATAGGGTTAGGAAATTTAATGTGTTCTCGATTTAAACAAAAATTCTAATGAGCTCTGAGAATTAATCACTTATACCCACTATGTTTAAAGACAAAGGAAGAAAAAATATATTTTATATAGGGTTCGTATGATAATAACAAAAGTTTTAGTTCAGTTAGGATCAGTACGTGTTTAAAGTTTTAAGGGAATTAAATAATTTAAAGTTGTAAATAAAATTTGCCTAATTTTAAATTATTAAATTTGGGAAAAGAAAGCGTTTGTTGTTTAAGTGTAAGCAATAATTGGATTGAACAAAATCATTGGTGGTATCAATTAAAATATAAAGAAATCTTAAATCTTTGGTGGTATCGATTAATATTTATTACATAAAATTCAACAACAGAAACAGTTGTTTTGAAATCAATTTTTGATACTGAGATTCTTGTCCAACTGTGTATTCCCCATGGCTTTGTACATCGAAAACATGTTGTTTAGTGAGTGATCATTAGCCTTAGTTTTACTGTGTGTTTTGCTTACAAAATTCATGAAATTAAAAACCTACTGTTACCGATACAATTTAGTTTTACTAATTAAAATTGAGGAAGTTAATTCAATCAAGAAAAAGTTATAATATAAAAGCAGAGGAATTTTTTTATTGTATATAAAACAGGTAAGAAAGTCTAGTTGAGAAGACTTGAGTGTGTTTCTGCTCTACACCAATAATACTTCTCGAATATCAGTTTTCGTCCTTATAAGATTGTGGTGGTACATAATAAGGACCTAGAATATTATTATTGAAAGCTAGTTCTGAACTTAAAAATTTGTGAGAATATATTTAATAAATAAGTAAGTATTCAGTAATGACTAGTACTTAAACAACGACTTACTTTTCATTAATGCATTACTTTTTTTAACACCATATTTGTAATGGCTTATTTAAGTACATATTTGTAAGCGAGCGTGGTAAGTCCTTGTCTCTACTGACATCGCCGTATTAAAATAATGAGTTCAAATGTCAACGAAATCAAAGGTAGTTTAAATAGCTGTTGCCCACTTCCAGGTAATGTATAAGGTATATAGTAGCTATTGAAAAATAAATTTTTAAGTAAGACATAGCAATTTTGCTGGGTTATATTTACGTATTATAGATTATGATAAATAAAACTTTTTCTCAAGTTTTTTTTTAACAATTTTAGCAAAAAATTTAATAAAATTTTCAATAACCAGAAAATCAATAAATTTGACAAAATTGCTTTTAAAACGACACAAGAAAAACAAAAACTTTCTTGAACAACTTTTCTATGTAATTTATATTCCATAGAAAAAAAAAATACATATAAACTTTTTGCTTATTTAAACACACAAGAAATAAAGCAATTACAAATTCTTAGGAAACCTTCCCTGGCAGTCTCATAAAATTAAACTTTTTTCTTCTACCATAACAGCCAGTGCATTTTGGTTGTTTGGTTAAACTTAATGTTGTTATTGTTGTTTTTTGGTATTAATTAATCCATGAATAAATCAATTAGACATCGTACAACTCTGGATAAAGATTAACTCTAAATTTTATTGTCTTGTAGTATTAAGATCGAAAAACATGAGCCACAACAAATAATAATGACTTTATTAGATTTATAAGATCGAGACAAAAACAAAATACAAAAGATAAACTAAATGTGTTAGTGATATGAATATGGCTTAAACAAGCTGCATGTTTAGTAAGAAATGGAAGAAGAGCTTAAAGTTTTTTGCTGTTGCATGTCGGATTAAATGCAGCCTGAAGATTAAGTTCAATATTTAGAATATTCATAAGTGAATTATATTAAAGTACGAAGGGTGGTCGAAAAGTTTCTCTGAATTATTTAATATTAAAAGTATTTGTAAGATGTCCATGGTTTGTTCCTGTGGCTTCCATGGTATCCGTAAAATTGGAGCCATATAGACTATACTATAGATTAGAATATAGACTAGACTGTAGACTAGACAGTAGACTTGACTAGAGACTAGACTATAGACTAGACTATAGACTAGACTATAGACTAGACTATAGACTAGACTATAGACTAGACTATAGACTAGACTATAGACTAGACTATAGACTACTAGACTAGACTATAGACTAGACTATAGACTAGACTATAGACTAGACTATAGACTAGACTGTAGACTTGACTGTAGACTTGACTATAGACTAGACTATAGACTAGACTATAGACTAGACTATAGACTAGACTATAGACTAGACTATAGACTAGACTATAGACTAGACTATAGACTAGACCAGCGGTTCCCACCGGTTTTTACTTCGCGGACCCCTTGAGGAACTTATTTAATTTCGCGGACCTCCATACATATTTTGATATCTTATTGTTCTAAATAATTGTTCGTCCGAAAATTGACCTAGTCCATAAATCTCTAGGTCAAATAAATGTAGAGATGTCATATCTATAAAATATTCCCGATAGGTTTTTAATTGCATGGTTTTGAAGATAGAAAGACTTCTTTGTTGAAATGTTAACATGATGTTTAATTTTATGATCGTGAGATCTTTCATGTTCATTTTTCTTCAAGGTAACAAAAAGGTTTCTTTATCAAATATTGTCGGCATGTGCTTAAGGAGTCACGTTTCAAAAATTTATTGCGATTGCAGAGGGGTAAAGTGAGCTAAGTTTTCGGGAAAATAATATAAGAAAGTTGGACTTCATCCATGTTGTTGTGGAATGCATTATCCGCATAATATATGACATGAACACTTTTACTGCATGGTTTTGCCTACATATTTACGCGAAACGCTATGGATTTTCTGATGTTAATTTAATAATATTGGTCGATAAAATCAAGTTAAAATCTTTGTATCACGTCGGAAGGAAATATTTATATTTAAAATTAACTAAATTAACGTATTGAAGGTGCATAAAGAGTCAGCTCAGTTTTTGAAATATATAATTTTAGTCCTTACAAACAAGAACAATTTTGCTTACAATTTGACAAACTTAAATATGGTATAAGCTTGTCTTTGAATTATGAAATGTGATCTAACTTCATAGTCCGGAATACCAGTATCCCTTATTTAATTGTAAGACAGATCATTATCCGTCTGAAATAAAAAACATTGTTTCACTACATATACAGGAAATAAAAATTACATATCAGGCAATATCTTACTCTATATACAATATAGAGTAAGATATTGCCTGATACAATAAATTTGTAGGGCCTAGCTTCTTCCTGATAAACAACCGAAAAAATAAAATTCAAAAAGTTACCAAAAAATCTGGGATTATTACATAAAAGCAGAATATTGTTTGTCTTCGCGGACCCCCTAGGATTTTACTACGGACCACTAGGGGTCCACGGACCCCCATTTGGGAACCGTTGGACTAGACTATAGACTAGACTATAGACTAGACTATAGACTAGACTATAGACTAGACTATAGACTAGACTATAGACTAGACTATAGACTAGACTATAGACTAGACTATAGACTAGACTATAGACTAGACTATAGACTAGACTATAGACTAGACTATAGACTAGACTATAGACTAGACTAGACTAGACTATAGACTAGACTATAGACTAGACTATAGACTAGACTATAGACTAGACTATAGACTATAGACTAGACTATAGACTAGACTATAGACTAGACTATAGACTAGACTATAGACTAGACTATAGACTAGACTATAGACTAGACTATAGACTAGACTATAGACTAGACTATAGACTAGACTATAGACTAGACTTTAGACTAGACTATAGACTAGACTATAGGGTGATCGATTATTCGACATTTTCCAAAAACCGGTTTTCGAATAGTTCGAATAGTTGACATTTAAAAAAAAACCGGTTGATATTTTTCAAATTCAGAAAAAACCGGTTAACCGGTTTTTCATTATAAATAAAAAAATATATTTTAATTTGAAAAACTTAATGTTTATGTTTAAATTTAATTAATAAAACATGGCCCGAAATGATTTTTAACAGTTTAAAAGATTATAACTTTAGATCTAGTCGTCTGATTTACATTATTTCTTTAATATAAAAAATTAGGAAAAAAGTGGGACACTTCTGTTAAACATAAGGTACTATGTAATCCTAGCTTATTTTAAAAGCCCTGTTTAGGAAATTTGCATAGGCATTCCAACACTTCCATAAAATTTCAGCCGTAAATTAATTATTGTAATTGAAATATAATCTTAAGATTGATAAAATTTTATCAACCAGTTATCAATTTTACAAATAAATTTTTTTAATTAATTAGGAAAATCAAAAAAGTTTAACTAAAGGAGCTTTAGAAAGATATACGCTAGCTCCTCGACTCGAATATTTTTAAAATTTAGGCGGGCTGTATTATTATTTACTTAAAAATTTCATTTAAATAATCTTTGAATACAAAGCAAATAAAAGTATTCGAAACCGGGTTTTAAAAAGTGAAAAAACCGGGTTATTCGATATTCGAAAAATCAACATTAAGAAAAAACCGACACTGGTAAAGCAGAAAAAACTGGTTTTAAAACCGGTTGAAAAATCGAGTCGATCACCCTACTAGACTATAGACTAGACTATAGACTAGACTATAGACTAGACTATAGACTAGACTATAGACTAGACTATAGACTAGACTATAGACTAGACTATAGACTAGACTATAGACTAGACTATAGACTAGACTATAGACTAGACTATAGACTAGACTATAGACTAGACTATAGACTAGACTATAGACTAGACTATAGACTAGACTATAGACTAGACTATAGACTAGACTATAGACTAGACTATAGACTAGACTATAGACTAGACTATAGACTAGACTATAGACTAGACTATAGACTAGACTATAGACTAGACTATAGACTAGACTATAGACTAGACTATAGACTAGACTATAGACTAGACTATAGACTAGACTATAGACTAGACTATAGACTAGACTATAGACTAGACTATAGACTAGACTATAGACTAGACTATAGACTAGACTATAGACTAGACTATAGACTAGACTATAGACTAGACTATAGACTAGACTATAGACTAGACTATAGACTAGACTATAGACTAGACTATAGACTAGACTATAGACTAGACTATAGACTAGACTATAGACTAGACTATAGACTAGACTATAGACTAGACTATAGACTAGACTATAGACTAGACTATAGACTAGACTATAGACTAGACTATAGACTAGACTATAGACTAGACTATAGACTAGACTATAGACTAGACTATAGACTAGACTATAGACTAGACTATAGACTAGACTATAGACTAGACTATAGACTAGACTATAGACTAGACTATAGACTAGACTATAGACTAGACTATAGACTAGACTATAGACTAGACTATAGACTAGACTATAGACTAGACTATAGACTAGACTATAGACTAGACTATAGACTAGACTATAGACTAGACTATAGACTAGACTATAGACTAGACTATAGACTAGACTATAGACTAGACTATAGACTAGACTATAGACTAGACTATAGACTAGACTATAGACTAGACTATAGACTAGACTATAGACTAGACTATAGACTAGACTATAGACTAGACTATAGACTAGACTATAGACTAGACTATAGACTAGACTATAGACTAGACTATATAATAGGAAAAAGTAAAAAAGCATTTCATACAATGTACAACATTTTTCGTATAAATTAGACATGTATTATTTTCAGTGTGTTAATTATCAGACAATCCTCGCATTCAAAACTCTAATAACCTCAAGTCAAACTTCTTAAATAGTTTTTTCCATGTTTTTATGGCAGAGTCACAAAAAAATCAATGTTGATGTTATTTTTAATTTCAATTTCCAAAAGATCTACATCAAAGTCAAATAAACTAAAAACAAAACAAAAATATTAAAAATTAAAATGAGATGACTTTAAAATAAAACCAACAACAACAATTCCTATGTTATAGATATTTAATATTTTTAAAGCAGGTAGTCAACCTATCTTCAATATCTAGTTTTCAAAAACAGACAGTAGAGAAAGATTCTCTTTACGTTCTTACTACAAATTATAATTATCTTAAAGTATAGATACTATAAAGGCAGAGACACCACATGTTTTTGGTTGCACAGACAGAAGCTTCCATAATAAAGATCTTTGATTAATAGGAAGAGACACCGTATCACCGTAGAATGAGTGAAGCGCCAAGGGCTTTATTAAATTTTTAAATTTTTTATGTTTTGTCTTCATTTTTTTTATTTTTTTATTATTATTCATTTTTAAACCCTTGGGAGTTTGTTAATTAGGGCTTTTCGTCAATATAAAATTAAAGCGTTGATTTTTTTGTATTCGTTTTTTTTTTTTCATTATTTCTCCTCTCTTTGTGTTTTTTCTTTTAAAAAATACACTGGTTTTAAATCAAGCATGATTTCCGTTGATCAAATGGGACCAGCTGATGATGTTGTAGTTTTAATTTAGGGTTTATCATATTAAAAGGAAGTTAATAAATAAAGCATAGAGCTAATTTATTATTGAAATGAAATGTTTTGAAATTTTTAGTTTGAGATTTATTTCTATGCTCTTCATTTGAATAGACAATTTTATTTATTGATCTTACATAAATGACGAAGTTATGAACAAACTCAATTCAATTAATGAAGACATAACCAGCAAAAACTTGGCAATGATTTTACTTACTTTTCAATTACTACTACATACTGTCTGCATTACTTTAAAGTAGTATAATAAAGTCTAACATATAACCACTTAAGTAAGTACTTATCTTAAGTTTTGCCTTTTTATTTGATCATGCTCTAGAACATTTTTATGTGCGCAAAACAATTGTTTATCTCCTTATTTGTAAGGACTTATTTAAGTAGCTATTTCTCAGCAAGCGTGATAAGTAATTGGCTACAATGACATTGCCGTGGTAAAATAATGACTTAGAATGTCATCGAATAAATGATAAAAAATTGTTTAAATCACTTTCTCAATACTTTTTAATGTCTGTATTTCTGTTAAAATGATCAGTTTGGATCGATCTTGTTTTGGTTGAAATTCACAACAACAGACCGATCGTCATGAAACTCAGTAGAGAAGTTCGTACAAAACTCGTTTCAGTCGTAATTTAGTTCTAAGTTGGGGAGCAACTCCCGCGCCGTTATTTCTTAAGGACGTTCAGTATTGTATTTGTTCGTACAAAACTCGTTTCAGTCATAATTTAGTTCTAAGTTGGGGAGCAGCTCTGGCTTAAGAAAGTTTTCCACCAGTGTGGTATATTACTTCGCATAACTGTTTAAAGTTATGCGTTGATTTACATCATCCTCGTGCTTTTTATACCCTACACCACTTACGTGGGGAGCGTTTATTGGGACTGTGCTGATGACCTTAAAGTATACCAGTATGTCCGTCCATGTAAACCTTGTAATGAAACTATAGGTCGCATTTTTCTTCTATTGTCTCAGTGACGAAGCCTATTGAAAATGGTTATGATCGGTCCTCTATTTCACCTGGTCCCCATACAACTGAACCCCCGAAAAGGGCTAGTAAACTTTGCAATCAAAGTACAGGTCGCAATTTTGAAGATAATTCAATGAAATTTTGCACATGATCTCCTACTAGAGACGAATCCTATTGAAAATGGGTAACATCGGTCCAATATTTGACCTAGCCCCCATACAACTGAACCCCCCAGTAGGGCTTTTAAGTTAATAATTATGTTCAATATACTCGTATGTCGACAAAAAGCTGCAAAACCAAGTTATATACAAGCCTTCATGACACCTGATAAATTTTTTTATGATAGGGCTTCATTTGACCCTAGCCCCTTATAACTGGTGTAGCCCGACTATAACATCTTACTTGTTTATTCATGTTCAGGGGGCTCCTACTTCTTATCTGAAGTTATAGCTCGATTTTATTATCTAAACTGAACCAACTTGGGATAATTTGACAAATTGTGTGTCAAGTCATTTTCTAAAGCCCTTTTATGTGGGGGCTTAAAATGTAGACCAATGTTTAGAGTAAAATTTATGAGTATATTTCGTGGGCCACCTGCGTGTTTTCTAGATGAAATTGTGAAGCGATATTTCCTACTTTAATAGCTTATCTTTTATAGGCTCTATCACGACTTCGTGCCTGACTGACGGACAAGCTTGGATCAATTTTTTTTTTTTTTGAAATATATTAATGATCCCAGACATCTGAAATTAATTTGAAGCAATTTAAGGTTTTTCGTATAATAATGGATTTTCATGATTCATCAAGGATCTTATATGTATATCATATAATCGCTAGACAGGTTCAGGATCTTCAAGCTGATCAGGCTGATAACTAATCAATAGTTTTTCGTCTCACTTGTACTGGTGTACTGTAGGTTTTCAGTAGATGCGATGGTTTTATGGACAACTTTAAATTTTCAAAGATGTCTTAACAATGATACCACTTTTCCCTGTCATAAACATTTTGCATATACCATCTTACTCTAAGAAGAATATTAAATCCTTTGGAACATATACATACAAATGTATGTATGTATGAACAAAAGTATATGTATTCCAAGTAAAAAATTTTAAAGCTTGTCCGGTTATGTTTCATATATAAATTATAATCTTGTTGTTGTGGGCAGGCGTTGTTAATACAAGCCGCAACGTTTACAAGTCCAATTCATGTCTTTATGGGTGTATGCTTCTGTTTTATTATGCTGTTCAGATACACTCAAAAACACTAAAAACATATATACACACATACAAAAACAGGATCCCTACTAAGTAGACAAACAAACAAACATAAATATATGAAGACGACCGACCGACCGACAACGGACCAATATGATGATAATAATGATTTATGAAGGTCTCTTCAACGCCATCCATATCATCAGCGTAACGTTTGCAAGTGTTAAAAGAGTTCGAATGCCAAACACTATTTAAACAGGATGATAATGGTGATGAAGATGACGATGTCGGCGCTGGTGATGAGGAGTCAACATGTGTAAAAAGAGAAGCGAGATATATACATAAATATAATGTTTACAGTGTCTTTTACTTATATTTTGTGACTATTAAGGGTTTGGGATTTATTTCCTTTTATTTAATTCCATCATCATTATCATCGTTCTCGTAAATAATCTTTAAAACATAAATTTGTTAATGTTATTGCATTGAGAGTATTTTTCAATAAACTCTGCACGTTAAAAAGGTGAGAAGTGGTAAGAGATAAGTAAAAAGAAAGAAAAAATAAATTATTTAAAAATCATTAAAGGGTTCAAAAAGCGGCTACTTTACTTTGATTAATTCTTATAACCCTTGAAAGTGTAGTGCTCAAATCACTGCACTTTTAACAAGAAACTCATGATTATTAGAAATTGTAGCATTTGTTCATATGTTTTCAAGAAAAAGAGCTCTTATATCTGATTAATACTTAATTAAATTTAATTTAATTATATTATATAAATATTAAAAAATAACTCTTTTTATATTTATTTGAGTTTTTTTTGGCGGTTAACTTCAAAATAAACTGTCTGAGAAGTGTTCACATAATGCTGGAGAATTTTTAATATTTTTTTCGTTTAATCCGGAAATTAATAATTTTAGGGTAAATTTTTATATGCATCATAGTTTGCTTAATAATAGCAATTATTGTTCGGATTGATTGCCAATCTGGTTTCTAAAAATTCTAGAATTTAGTTTTTTAAATTAAAAGCGGATCTAAATTGCTTAAAGTGCGATGGCGTCAGAGAAGAGTAGAAATAATTATAAACTTATAAATTTGTATAATTATTTTTCTAAAAATACCAATCAATATCTATATATATAAAAGAGTAGCGTTACTGACTGACTGATTCATCATCGCACAGCCCAAACGGCTGAACCTAGAATCATGAAATTTTGACAGTAGATGTGTTTTTGGTTATGTAGATCCACTTAGGAGGGATTTTTGGAAATTTGTACATTTACGGGTATAAAGGGGAAAAAATGGGTAAAACAGGTTTTCTTAATTATCTTACACAATATTAGTGATACAAGAAAAAAATTAAATGCACCTGTATCTACTCTTAAAATGAGCAGATGGGTGTCTGGTACTTTTTTGAAATTCGTACTTTTAAGGGGTAAAAATGTGTAGCAAAGGTGATTTTGGTACCTTTTTTGGCCCTTTATAACTTTTGAACTAATTAACGTAATAAAATTTTTATAAATATTTTGGAAACATCTCCCAAAATTATGAGACACCTGTTTCGTACTTTTTTAAAATTCTGTCCTTTTTGGGTGTAAAAGCGAGAAAACTGTATTTATGGTACTTTTTTAGTACATTAAGAAAACTTTTTCGGTTTATTAAATTATTCCTATTAAATTACGGACTAACTCTGTAATATTTATTGTAATAAAATTTTTGCTTTTTCACTGAGGAAAAAAGTACCAAAAAGTGAAAAAACGGGAAATTTAATTTTATTCAAACTCATTGAGCCAATTTTTATAAAATTTGAAAAAGTAGTTTATTTACTCACATAAAATAAGCTGTTGGTATGTATATTATTTTGGAATTCGAGTACTAAGGCCTATATAGGACCAAATTCGAGTAAATTGTTTGATACTTTCTGAAAGCACTATTTTTCTGGAACAAATGAATGGAGATTTGAATCGTTTGAGTTTTATCTGTGATATATAGATTTAAATACGAAACATTTTGTAAACTTAATTCTCGAAAAACTATATTTCTAAGCGAAAAGGGGAAAAATTGTACTCTTTTTCTTAGTACTTTCCACTTAGGTAAAATTTATTCCACTTTTGGTACTTTTTCTTTCTTCAATGATACTCATGATTATTAAACATACACGGTCCTCATTGAATAAGATTCTTTAAGAGAGAACTTTTTAGTACTTTTTATCTCATAAATGGTACTTTTTAAATTTTCTACTGAATAATATTCTGTAAGTGGGAACTATTTGGTACTTTTCTAATGGAACCTTTCAGATTCTTTATAATGGTTAACCGGAGCACAAGTTCCTTATAAAATGAGAATTTATTGAGAGAGATTTTTGTACTTTTTCGTTTTTCCGATGGTACTTTTTGATATTTTTACGATATTGAACATAGATATTTAAAATAAAATTTAAAATGTAGGGACCTTAGTGCATGAGAATCTACTGAAAGGGACTTTTGGTACTTTTTCATTCATTAAAATTATATTTTTTGAATTGTAAATATATAATATTGAACACAGAAACATACAATTTTTGATTAAATTATAATCTATTAGAGGTATTTTATAGTACTTTTTTTTCAAATAGTACTTTTGAAATTTTCTATAGCTAAATGAATAAAACTAAAAATACAAGCTTCTTACTGAATGCGTATTTGATCACGTGATATTGAACGAATAAAACTGAAACATTAAAAAAAATGTTTAATAAATTTTAATTTTCTATAAAGGAAAACAAAATTTTGTATATATTTAAGTTAGGGTAGCTAAGCATGTAGGTTATGCTAGTCACTATATAGAATTCTGAGACTAGCTTAGATTGTTTCGATATTATAAACCCACATGAATTTTACGCAATTTGACATATAGTTACCAGTCTGCATTGTCAATTAATAATCCAACCACTCGCACCACAAATTCGCCACCTCTCCCAATGCAAACAATTTATAAAAAAAAAAAAACTTTCAAAATTAATTTTAAAGGTGTAAATTAAAATTGGACTTTATGTCACCAGTTAAACAAATCAATTACAAATAAATTTCGCAAAAAAACCGTAAATTTATGTAAATAAATTACTTTTAATGATTTTAAGATAAATATTAAAATTGAAATATAAAAATACAAAAAAAAAATAAAAAAATAGAAAAAATAACAACATGCATATAAAACTATAAGTACTATGTTATTACAATTTTTTTATAGTGTAATTAACAACTTTGTTATTTTATATATTAAAAAAAAACTGAAACAACAACAAAAACAGCCAATTAATGTTTGTTTATAATGTCACTATAAAGTGACACTTCACTTTCAACTTAACTCTCAGACACTTTAGTGAAATACACTTTAAACAAGTAAATTACATATACATATATCCAGATAATTGGGGCTCGATTATCGATTCCGGTTGGAAAATTTTATTAATCCAAGATTTTCTCTTATTTTAAAGTTTAAGCGTTATTTCAGGTTTTACTGTTGATTTTTCATGGAAAATATAAAGGATCACAGTTCTTAAACATCCAGAGCCTATTTATGATTGTACACATAAAAATTGATTTTTGATAGAATGAAAGTCGAAGTGCTTTACGTGAACACCTGGCGTGTTGGCCTATTCCACGGTGGATCTGCCGGTCCATGTACAAGCACTTTGCTCAAGTAGTCGAGCTATCTGCTGCCCCGTTGCTTAACTTCCCAAATGCAAAAACATCACTTCCGTTTACAACCACGTAGATGAGCTGGCCTCTGTTGAGTCGGCAACAGTATTCGGTAGACCGAAACACGTATCCATCAAATAAGCCGAGGACTTTGTTCTTACTCACAGAAAACACAATGTGGTAAATCTGGTATGAACAGAGTTTTCCCTGAACATTTCACCATTCAACCGAGCACACTTCTCATTCATCCGACACACTCGCTCTAGGTATAGGGGCGGAAAGATCCGTATATCCCAACATTCATCCTGTATCATATACACTTAACACCAACACATTTCCAACGCTTAGTCTCTGTGGGGTATCTGTTGTCATTCGGCAACAGCACCGAACTTACCCAGAATTATAGATTACATGATAAATTATTTCAAGGAAAGGCCGAGGATATATTAGATCATCACCAGTTTATAGTCCCGGCAGACTAGAGGTGTTATTACAATACCCGGGAATTGAACAGAGTTTTGCTACTTCCTGATTTAAGTCTTTAGTAGATTTTAGGTTTTCCATTTTAAAACGGATGTTATTGAACATGCATATGTATAGTCGGACATTGCTGATCATTTGATACTCTACACCAGTGATTATATTTAAAATATGGATTATTTTTTTAAAAATATAGCATTAGTTTAGTTTTTTACCTTAATTCATCAATTTTTTTCACAAAAAAAAAAAAGATTTTCTGAAAGTGGGGTTATATGGGGACAGGGAGTTAATATGGGCATTTCCTTAGAAATTTTGATAAAAGGATTTACATCTACATTAAAGTTATTTATCGTAAATTTTATCGTGCAAGACATTTTCTGAAGGGGACTTTGTATGGAGGCTAGAGTCAAATTAATCTCGATTATTACGAAAATTGGCAGCATTATTTAGATGTATGTATGTATATAAAACTAAGTTGTGCCTTGCTCAAAAACCCTATGCGGGGGTACGATTTTATGAGGGCTAGGCGAAATAATGAACCGATTTTGAAAAGGCTTCGTCCTCGGGTCAAAAGAAGAGTATATGCCAAATTTCAACAAATTATAAGGGAAATTGAGACCTGTAGCGTGCACGCAAGGTTTACATGGACACAGACGGACGAAAGGACAGAGGGACAAAGCTAAATCGACTCAGATAGTGATTCTGAACCTACGTAAGTAGGCTTCGTTCTCGTGTCAAAAGAAGAGTATGTATTTCATAAAATTATCTTATAAATTCAGACCTGTAGCGTTCGCACAAGGTTTACATGGACACACAACCAGATAGAAGGACGGACGGACGGAAGCATAGACGAATATAGCTAAATAGACTCAAAAGTGATTCTGTAGCGATTGGTATACTTTAAGGATGTAGGACCAATATTTTCGGGTGTTACAAATATCATCATCAAGATTTCGATGTTCATCTAAAATATTAGTGATCACTGACCACACACTTTGGATAAAGAAAAAAAGACGCTGAAGCGACTGATCATCAAAACAACTGATTTGTTTAGAAAATTAAGAGAGATGTTTTTGCCCACCCGCCTTATAACCCTGCCCTTTCTACTTCTATTTGTTACCAACGATGCAGAACGTTATCTCTGGGAACAGGGTATTTGAAATTTTCTCGGCCTCAATATCAAAAAGGAATCAATATACTGGACCCAAATGTGTCCCCAGTGAAGACATCACGAGGACGACCTGCTAACCTAACCCTAACAATAGTATTATTGAAGATTCATTACAATTTTAATTGTTTTTATATAACAATCGAATTAAGTTCGAAAAACCTGCCATACAAAACACATATTAAACCCGACTGTATGGACCACTCATACATATGTATGTACATAAGTTATACTTACTACAACATAGTCAATTGCAACTTATATTTGTGTTTTTACACACAAGTGACAAATAAAATTTTCACAAATATTTTGCAAACAAATATATAAAAACAACAACAAAAAATACCAAATAACTATGAATAAGTAAACAGGAGAGGTGATAATAATATGACCAATGTATGAACGGGTAAGTAACGAGTTAAGTACTTATTATACAATAATACATATAACAATACTCGAATAATGTTATTTATTCATTCATTACAATGTAATATTTTGTAAATTTTGTGGTCTTTGGTTATAAATTCTATGGAACATTTTCTATCTCTACAAATAACAACACATACATACATATATATTTATGTATCTATTTTATGTGTTTGTTGAATATATATCTTTAATGGTCATTTATTGGTTTATCCAATTAATTTATTATATTTTGACAAAATTAACACATACAAACACACACACACACATGATATACAAAACGAATGAACGAACAAACGTAAAAACATTACAAATCATTACAAGAGCTAAACTAACCCTCCTTCTGATAAGTACGAATATTTGGACATTTGTCAAAAACTATATTGGGTAATACTTTTATGTATCCATATATAGTAGAGCATAGATGATAGATATCTGTGAATATGTTCCAGTAAGAATGTTAGTTGGTGTTCATGTGTCTGTTTCTATATCTTTTGCCAATTTTATAACAAATTCAAATGACTTGGAAAATAAAATGACATTAATAAATGATCGGATTGGCAAAAGTAGTTTAGTTTCTAAAAGAAATATCTATCAACCTATATAAAAAGTAAAAACAAATCTGAAATACTTGTATACGAGTATTAATGTCAACTGAAATTAAAGTATTGGGTAACAGTGTGGAATTTGTGTGTTTTTTATTTTTGTAATAATTAAGGTAATTAATCAAGTATGTGAAAACAAACAGGAGGTGTAGCAAAATTTGAATATTCTGGAAATTGATTTAAAATTAAGTTACAAATCAAATGGGTACATGCAAAAATGCGTAATTGTAGTTCTAAGTTGTCAGTATTTTTAATGTTATCATACTTTTTAAAGGAGTTCTTTTACTAAAGGTGAATACTATAGACTTGTATACAGTATAATTTATAGTCTATAGCCTATTAGATAGTATTGTCTATTGTCTAGTCTATAGTCTAGTCTATAGTATAGTCTAAAAGGTGGTCTACAGTCTAGTCTATAGTCTAGTCTATAGTCTAGTCTATTGTCTAGTCTATAGTCTAGTCTATAGTCTAGTCTATAGTCTAGTCTATAGTCTAGTCTATAGTCTAGTCTATAGTCTATAGTCTAGTCTATAGTCTAGTCTATAGTCTAGTCTATAGTGCAGTCTATAGTCTAGTCTATAGTCTAGTCTAAAGTCTAGTCTATTGTCTAGTCTATTGTCTAGTCTAGTCTATAGTCTAGTCTATAGTATAATCTAAAGTGTGGTCTACAGTCTAGTCTATAGTCTAGCATATAGTCTAGTCTATAGTCTAGCTATAGTCTAGTCTATAGTCTAGTCTATAGTCTAGTCTATAGTCTAGTCTATAGTCTAGTCTATAGTCTAGTCTATAGTCTAGTCTATAGTCTAGTCTATAGTCTAGTCTATAGTCTAGTCTATAGTCTAGTCTATAGTCTAGTCTATAGTCTAGTCTATAGTCTAGTCTATAGTCTAGTCTATAGTCTAGTCTATAGTCTAGTCTATAGTCTAGTCTATAGTCTAGTCTATAGTCTAGTCTATAGTCTAGTCTATAGTCTAGTCTATAGTCTAGTCTATAGTCTAGTCTATAGTCTAGTCTATAGTCTAGTCTATAGTCTAGTCTAGTCTAGTCTATAGTCTAGTCTATAGTCTAGTCTATAGTCTAGTCTATAGTCTAGTCTATAGTCTAGTCTATAGTCTAGTCTATAGTCTAGTCTATAGTCTAGTCTATAGTCTAGTCTATAGTCTAGTCTATAGTCTAGTCTATAGTCTAGTCTATAGTCTAGTCTATAGTCTAGTCTATAGTCTAGTCTATAGTCTAGTCTATAGTCTAGTCTATAGTCTAGTCTATAGTCTAGTCTATAGTAGTCTATAGTCTAGTCTATAGTCTAGTCTATAGTCTAGTCTATAGTCTAGTCTATAGTCTAGTCTATAGTCTAGTCTATAGTCTAGTCTATAGTCTAGTCTATAGTCTAGTCTATAGTCTAGTCTATAGTCTAGTCTATAGTCTAGTCTATAGTCTAGTCTATAGTCTAGTCTATAGTCTAGTCTATAGTCTAGTCTATAGTCTAGTCTATAGTCTAGTCTATAGTCTAGTCTATAGTCTAGTCATAGTCTAGTCTATAGTCTAGTCTATAGTCTAGTCTATAGTCTAGTCTATAGTCTAGTCTATAGTCTAGTCTATAGTCTAGTCTATAGTCTAGTCTATAGTCTAGTCTATAGTCTAGTCTATAGTCTAGTCTATAGTCTAGTCTATAGTCTAGTCTATAGTCTAGTCTATAGTCTAGTCTATAGTCGAGTCTATAGGTCTAGTCTATAGTCTAGATCTATAGTCTCGTCTATAGTCTAGTCTATAGTCTGTCTCTAGTTCGTTATAGTCTAGTCTTATAGTCTAGTCTATAGTCTAGTCTATAGTCTAGTCTATAGTCTAGTCTATAGGTCTAGTCTATAGTCTAGTCTATAGTCTAGTCTATAGTCTAGTTTCTATAGTCTAGTCTATAGTCTAGTCTATAGTCTGTCTTATAGTCTAGTCTATAGTCTAGTCTCTAGTTAAGTCTATAGTCTAGTCATAGTCTAGTCTATAGTCTAGTCTATAGTCTAGTCTATAGTCTAGTCTTATAGTCTAGTCTATAGTTCTAGTCTATAGTCTAGTCTATCTTCTAGTCTATAGTCTAGTCTATAGTCTAGGTCTATAGTCTAGTCTATAGTCTAGTCTATAGTCTAGTCTATAGTCTAGTTCGATAGTCTTAGTCTATAGTCTTAGTCTATAGTCTAGTCATAGGTCTAGTCTATAGTTCTAGTCTATAGTCTAGTCTATAGTCTAGTCTATAGTCTAGTCTATAGTCTAGTCTATAGTCTAGTCTATAGTCTAGTCTATAGTCTAGTCTATAGTCTAGTCTATAGTCTAGTCTCTAGTCTAGTCTATAGTCTAGTCTATAGTCTAGTCTATAGTCTAGTCTATAGTCTAGTCTATAGTCTAGTCTAGTTAGTCTTAGTTAGTCTATAGTCTAGTCTATCGTCTTAGTCCTAGTCTAGTTATAGTCTAGTCTATAGTCTAGTCTATAGTCTAGTCTATAGTCTAGTCTAGTCTAGTCTTAGTCTAGTCTATAGTAGTTCTATAGTCTAGTCTATAGTCTAGTCTATAGTCTAGCTATAGTCTAGTCTATAGTCTAGTCTATAGTCTAGTCTATAGTCTAGTCTATAGTCTAGTCTATCGTCTAGTCTATAGTATAGTCTATAGTCTAGTCTATAGTCTAGCTATAGTCTAGTCTATAGTCTAGTCTATAGTCTAGTCTATGTCTAGTCTATAGTCTAGTCTATAGTTCTAGTCTATAGTCTAGTCTATAGTCTAGTCTATAGTCTAGTCTAGTCTAGTCTATAGTCTAGTACTAAGTCTAGTCTAGTCTGTAGTCTAGTCTAAAGTCTAGTCTATAGTCTAGTCTATAGTCTAGTCTATAGTCTAGTCTATTGTCTAGTCTATAGTCTAGTCTATAGTCTAGTCTATAGTCTAGTCTATAGTCTAGTCTATAGTCTAGTCTATAGTCTAGTCTATAGTCTAGTCTATAGTCTAGTCTATAGTCTAGTCTATAGTCTAGTCTATAGTCTAGTCTATAGTCTAGTCTATAGTCTAGTCTATAGTCTAGTCTATAGTCTAGTCTATAGTCTAGTCTATAGTCTAGTCTATAGTCTAGTCTATAGTCTAGTCTATAGTCTAGTCTATAGTCTAGTCTATAGTCTAGTCTAGTTTAGTCTATAGTCTAGTCTATAGTCTAGTCTATAGTCTAGTCTATAGTCTAGTCTATAGTCTAGTCTATAGTCTAGTCTATAGTCTAATCTATAGTCTAGTCTATAGTCTAGTCTATAGTCTAGTCTATAGTCTAATCTATAGTCTAGTCTATAGTTCTAGTCAGTCTAGTCTAGTTTAGCTATAGTCTAGTCTGTAGTCTAGTCTAAAGTCTAGTCTATAGTCTAGTCTATAGTCCTAGTCTATAGTCTAGTCTATAGTCTAGTCTATAGTCTAGTCTATAGTCTAGTCTATAGTCTAGTCTATAGTCTAGTCTATAGTCTAGTCTATAGTCTAGTCTATAGTCTAGTCTGTAGTCTAGTCTAAAGTCTAGTCTATAGTCTAGTCTATAGTCTAGTCTATAGTCTAGTCTGTAGTCTAGTCTAAAGTCTAGTCTATAGTCTTAGTCTATAGTCTAGTCTATAGTCTAGTCTATAGTCTAGTCTATAGTCTAGTCTATTCTAGTCTATAGTCTAGTCTATAGTCTAGTCTATAGTCTAGTCTATAGTCTAGTCTATAGTCTAGTCTATGTCTAGTCTATAGTCTAGTCTTATAGTCTAGTCTATAGTTCTAGTCTATAGTCAGTATATAGTCTAGTCTATAGTCTAGTCTAGTTTAGTCTATAGTCTAGTCTGTAGTCTAGTCTATAGTCTAGTCTATAGTCTAGTTTATAGTCTAGTCTATAGTCTAGTCTATAGTCTAGTCTATAGTCTAGTCTATAGTCTAGTCTATAGTCTAGTCTATAGTCTAGTCTATAGTCTAGTCTATAGTCTAGTCTATAGTCTAGTCTATAGTCTAGTCTATAGTCTAGTCAATAGTCTAGTCTATAGTCTAGTCTATAGTCTAGTCTATAGCCTAGTCTATAGTCTAGTCTATAGTCTAGTCTATAGTCTAGTCTATAGTCTAGTCTATAGTCTAGTCTATAGTCTAGTCTATACTCTCGTCTATACTCTAGTCTATACTCTAGTCTATACTCTAGTCTATACTCTAGTCTATTCTCTAGTCTATAGTCTAGCCTGTAGTCTAGACTATAGTCTAGTCTATACTCTAGTATATGTCTAGTCTATAGTCTAGTCTTTAGTGTAGTCTTTAGTCTTGTCTATAGTCTAGTCTAAGTCTAGTCTATAGTATAGTCTTTATTCTAGTCTATGCAACATGCGGTCACCAATAAGAGTTTATTTTATTTATTAAAATTCTACTTAATCAATATTCTCCAGTTTTTAATAAAATTTATGCCACTTATAGCATGAAAAACGACCTTATGCAGATTCCATAAAAAACTGTTATAGGAAATTGTAGCAAGCAAAGCAAACATTATCCCCCTCCCTTAACCTTTAATAAAAATTCAATAAAGCTAAAAAATAATTTTATTAAAAAATACACACCATCATATTGAAACGATGAACTAGATACAAAATTTGCAAATATCCTATAAAAATTTATTAAATTTCACTTTTTTTGGGGTTTTGTGTGATGGTCAAAGCTTAAAGGGAATTAAAAGTGTCAAAGAAAACGAATATTAAAAATATATATTTATTAAAATAGAGAAAAATAAAAAAACAACAAAGTAAATATTGAATTTTCACTGGGAGGATAACAGCAAAAAAAAAAAAATAGCCCACTTTTAAAAACTAACAAATACTGGACACAATACAATACATCAAACAAATGACCATATAACAACAACAGTAACAACAACAAAAGCTATGGCAGTAGCAGCAACAACAGTTAATGCATACAAAGCAATATATAGGGTATGTTAAAATTAAATCAAGATTTGAATTGTTACACAAAAAAAGTTTAATATTTAAAAGTTTAGGTTATGATTCCATAAAAATAATAACAACAAAAACTAGCGTAAATTTTGCGACACCCTTTATAAGAGTTTTTATTAGATGCTGCTGTTGCTACTTTTACTCCAATAATAACAACAAGAGCAAAAAAAGGAAAATATTATTGTACAATTGTTAAGTGATGGTTGTTTGTTGCTTGATGCTTCTTACTCCTCCTGCAACCAGAAGGACGTTAGACGTTGGATGGATGAACAACAGCAACAATATTGAACAACAATTTGTGTGCCAAAGAGTGAGTGGCAAAAATTAGTTTTGGCGTAGTGGGTTTGTTTATCAAAAGTTATGAGTATGAGTAGTATTCATTCTCCTCTCGATCTTCCTTGTTGTGGATGCGATGGAATATTTGTAGTTTATGTGTTTATCCAACAATAGATTGAAAATAAAAATGAATAATGTTCGTGTGCAACAAATACTGCATTGACAATAACAATACATATTAGCTGTAGCCCAGCAAATAAATTTTCATTTGGAAGGAATATTCTCCAGAAATTTCACATCAAAAGATGGGTTTACAAATTTTGTCTAGTCTATAGTATAGTCTATAGTCTAGTCTAGTCTAGTCTATAGTCTAGTCTATAGTCTAGTCTATAGTCTAGTCTATAGTCTAGTCTATAGTCTAGTCTATAGTCTAGTCTATAGTCTAGTCTATAGTCTAGTCTATAGTCTAGTCTATAGTCTAGTCTATAGTCTAGTCTATAGTCTAGTCTATAGTCTAGTCTATAGTCTAGTCTATAGTCTAGTCTATAGTCTAGTCTATAGTCTAGTCATAGTCTAGTCTATAGTCTAGTCTATAGTCTAGTCTATAGTCTAGTCTATAGTCTAGTCTATAGTCTAGTCTATAGTCTAGTCTATGTCCTAGTCTATAGTCTAGTCTATAGTCTAGTCTATAGTCTAGTCTATAGTCTAGTCTATAGTCTAGTCTATGTCTAGTCTATAGTCTAGTCTATAGTCTAGGTCTATAGTCTAGTCTATAGTCTAGTCTATAGTCTAGTCTATAGTCTAGTCTATAGTCTAGTCTATAGTCTAGTCTATAGTCTAGTCTATAGTCTAGTCTATAGTCTAGTCTATAGTCTAGTCTATAGTCTAGTCTAGTCTAGTCTATAGTCTAGTCTATAGTCTAGTCTATAGTCTAGTCTATAGTCTAGTCCTATAGTCTAGTCTATAGTCTAGTCTATAGTCTAGTCTATAGTCTAGTCTATAGTCTAGTCTATAGTCTAGTCTATAGTCTAGTCTATAGTCTAGTCTATAGTCTAGTCTATAGTCTAGTCTATAGTCTAGTCTATAGTCTAGTCTATAGTCTAGTCTATAGTCTAGTCTATAGTCTAGTCTATAGTCTAGTCTATAGTCTAGTCTATAGTCTAGTCTATAGTCTAGTCTATAGTCTAGTCTATAGTCTAGTCTATAGTCTAGTCTATAGTCTAGTCTAGTCTAGTCTATAGTCTAGTCTATAGTCTAGTCTATAGTCTAGTCTATAGTCTAGTCTATAGTCTAGTCTATAGTCTAGTCTATAGTCTAGTCTATAGTCTAGTCTATAGTCTAGTCTATAGTCTAGTCTCTAGTCTAGTCTATAGTCTAGTCTATAGTCTAGTCTATAGTCTAGTCTATAGTCTAGTCTATAGTCTAGTCTATAGTCTATAGTCTAGTCTAGTCTAGTCTATAGTCTAGTCTATAGTCTAGTCTATAGTCTAGTCTATAGTCTAGTCTATAGTCTAGTCTAGTCTAGTCTATAGTCTAGTCTATAGTCTAGTCTATAGTCTAGTCTATAGTCTAGTCTATAGTCTAGTCTATAGTCTAGTCTATAGTCTAGTCTATAGTCTAGTCGTATAGTCTAGCCTAAATAGTCTAGTCTATAGTCTAGTCTATAGTCCTAGTCTATAGTCTAGTCCTATAGTCTAGTCTATAGTCAGTCTATAGTCTAGTCTAATAGTCTAGTCTATAGTCTAGTCTATAGTCTAGTCTATAGTCTAGTCTGAAGTACTAAGTCTATAGTCCCGAGTCTATAGTCTAGTCTATAGTCTAGTCTATAGTCTAGTCTATAGTCTAGTCTATAGTCTATAGGCTAGTCTATAGTCCTAAGTCTATAGGTCTAGTTCTATAGTCTAGTCTATATTCTAGTCTATAGTCTAGTCTATAGTCCTAAGTCTATTAGTCTAGTCCTATAGGCTAGTCTATAGTCTAGTCTATAGTCTAGTCTATAGTCTAGTCTATAGTCTAGTCTATAGTCTAGTCTATAGTCTAGTCTATAGTCTAGTCTATAGTCTAGTCTATAGTCTAGTCTATAGTCTAGTCTATAGTCTAGTCTATAGTCTAGTCTATAGTCTAGTCTATAGTCTAAGTCTATAGTCTAGTCTATAGTCTAGTCTATAGTCTAGTCTATAGTCTAGTCTATAGTTCCATCTATAGCCCAGAATCTAGTCTAGTCTATAGTTGAATCTATAGTCTGGTCTATAGTATAGTCTTTAGGTTAAAACTTTTCAATCCAATCGAAAAATTTGTTGTGTTATAAAATAAACAAGGATAGAGCTTACAGAGGCATTTGGAGTTGGATGTGTGTGGTTACATGGTTAATAGCTACGAGTGCTCTATACATCCACACATATCCACGAACAATTGCATTTATGTTGAAAAAGAAAACTAAAACTACATAAAAAAGTATGTTTTGGCAATCAGTATTGAATAAAATAGTATGAGAATACTAGAAAGTAACGGGTAATTAATTTCAAATGCAAAACAGGGGCCATATTTAGAGCTGTAGAACAGCAACTGCTGCTCGTAATTTTCAAAAGTGGGCTTGAGAAATTACGACAAATGCAAAAAAAAACAAGGAAAATTGTAATGAATAAAAGAGCTTGCGTTCATATAGTACATATACTCAAACAGATGATGGCTGTTGTAGTCAAATGTGGTTATAAAAAAAAAGAACACAAATACCAACAATAAGAATTATGTTGCATGTCGCACTTGAAACACAAATGAAGTTACAAATACTTACAGCATACAAAACTATAGAACAATTGCAGATACTAGTTACATGAGTAGAAAGACGGACAGACAGAGACACAGATTGAGGGAATGAGACAAAAAGAAGCTGTTTTAAACAATACCAAAGTAAATATGCAAAAAATTTACAAAAAACATTCATATATATAGAGAGACAAACATTGTTCATCTTTTCTGGTTGCAGTAGCAAAAAAATAATGCTGTAAAAAGAATTCAATTTACATTCTAATCGAGAATAAAATGAAAATTTCACTTTACACGCAGTGTGCCACATGCATCCATATACAAACACACACTAGCATATAATGACACATATACCTGCAGTTTAAAGTTTAGTGTTCCAAACTATCTATTTTGTCTATCATTTAGAGTTGCCCCTGGTTTTGCATTTAGCTTTCATTAAATATGGACAATTACCTTTGAATATTCCGGAGACGATTTTAGAAGACTACTAGCGCAAGCCAACATTTAGTTGGGGGAAAATTACCATCTAAAAAGCATAACTCCTAATAAAACTGCCAGGTTTTTAGAACAAACTTATTGAGTTGGAGTGAGTGTAAATAGCAAATGAATTACTTGAACATTGTGCAGAGGAAACAGCAGTAGCAATATGTTTTTCTTTTTGGTTGTTGCAATGCAAAATGAACATCAATGTTGCTGTTTGCTGCTACAACTGTGGCAGTGGAAAAAGAATCGAATGAAGTACCGGAGAGGAAGAGTATCCAGTAACAATAAATTGTAACAAATTTACGACATGCTGCAACGCCATCCAAAATGTGAAAAACATATGTTGCATGCTTACATACGAGAACGTGTGTCTGTATGTTTTCAAATATACAAACATTTGTATGTCTTTTTCTATGAGCTTTTTTATTATATTATATTTTTTTCTAAATTTTGTTATAGTTATTTAGTAACTTATCAACTACATATAGTGCAAAATTCATACTCAGTTGTATGGGAACTAGTATTTATGCATGTAAAACTGACTTATGGCACGAGCATGCACATGCACCCACTACTTTTCATTGCTTTCATCAACTAAAAAACCTCAACCGAGAGACGGGCAGAGGCGAACAGACGGACAAAGCCACCAACCAACCACCTGTTGGTTGCATGTATGTCTTCACAAAAAATAGAAGTTTTTGTTAAAATAGTTTTAATTTTTCTGTAAAACTAAGATTTCAGTCTAACACTCACTAACTTCATGACAAAAGAAGAAAAAAGTGTTGCCACAATGTCTCCTTTAGGGCCAAGTAACTAGAACAAAGAAGATCAGGAAAAATTTCTAGACTATAGACTAAACTAGAGACTAGACTAAAGACTAGACAATAGACTAGACTATAGACTACACTATAGACTACACTATAGACTAGACTATAGACTAGACTATAGACTAGACTATAGACTAGACTATAGGCTAGACTATAGACTAGACTACAGACTAGACTATAGACTATAGACTAGAATAGACTAGACTATAGACTAGACTATAGACTAGACTATAGACTAGACTATAGACTAGACTATAGACTAGACTATAGACTAGACTATAGACTAGACTATAGACTAGACTATAGACTAGACTATAGACTAGACTATAGACTAGACTATAGACTAGACTATAGACTAGACTATAGACTAGACTATAGACTAGACTATAGACTAGACTATAGACTAGACTATAGACTAGATTATAGACTAGACTATAGACATAGACTAGACTATAGACTAGACTATAGACTAGACTATAGACTAGACTATAGACTAGACTATAGACTAGACTATAGACTAGACTATAGACTAGACTATAGACTAGACTATAGACTAGACTATAGACTAGACTATAGACTAGACTATAGACTAGACTATAGACTAGACTATAGACTAGACTATAGACTAGACTATAGACTAGACTATAGACTAGACTATAGACTAGACTATAGACTAGACTATAGACTAGACTATAGACTAGACTATAGACTAGACTATAGACTAGACTATAGACTAGACTATAGACTAGACTATAGACTAGACTATAGACTAGACTATAGACTAGACTATTAGACTAGACTATAGACTAACTATAGACTAGACTATAGACTAGACTATAGACTAGACTATAGACTAGACTATAGACTAGACTATAGACTAGACTATAGACTAGACTATAGACTAGACTATAGACTAGACTATAGACTAGACTATAGACTAGACTATAGAACTAGACTATACGATAGACTAGACTATAGACTAGACTAGACTATAGACTAGACTAGACTATAGACTAGACTATAGACTAGACTATAGACTAGACTAAGATACTATAGACTAGACTATAGACTAGACTATAGACTAGACTATAGACTAGACTATAGACTAGACTATAGACTAGACTATAGACTAGACTATAGACTAGACTATAGACTAGACTATAGACTAGACGATAGACTAGACTATAGACTAGACTATAGACTAGACTATAGACTAGACTATAGACTAGACTATAGCTAGAACTATAGACTAGACTATAGACTAGACTATAGATTAGACTATAGACTAGACTATAGACTAGACTATAGACTAGACTATAGACTAGACTATAGACTAGACTATAGACTAGACTATAGACTAGACTATAGACTAGACTATAGACTAGACTATAGACTAGACTATAGACAAGACTATAAAATTTTCGAGAAACTTTATAGAAACAACTGGCAACATTAGTTGGCAACTATTTTTAGTTTAACATATTTAAACTTAATTTTTCGTTTTATTGAGTTAAAGAATGAAAGCAAAAACTACTTGAAAGATTGCGGTCTTTAGGTTTGTTTTTTTTGTCTGTGTAACTGTCTTTTTTATGTTTTCTCATAGTGTGTAAATGTACTTTCTGTCTGATATTAGTGTTTGTAGGTGGCAATGCCACAGAAAAAGACCAAATAACACACAATCATTTACCAAAAACACACAGACATTTTGTCTGACATATGGTAGACATATAAATATTTGTGAGTAGGTCGATTTTACAGCCATAAAGCAGTAGTAGTTGTTGGATAGAGTTGAAGTTTATATGATTTTGGCATAGATTTTTGAAGGCAACCAAGAAAGAGTAAGAAGAGGGTTAATTATGTTTGATTTGGAAATTAGTTGCATGACTTTGTTTTTACATTTTTCTTCTTTCCAACTGTGTAATGAAAATTTATCTTTATTTAAGTTGGATTTAGTTTAGTTTCAAGATTTACTAGCCAATTTGATAATTGTCTTATAATTCTGGTTAATTAAACCAGTCGAGTGTCTTTATTAGAGCCACTTTATAATTTTTAGAGTAAATATTGATTTATTACTGTAAAGATTTATAAAAAAAAGTAAAAACAATTTCCTACAACTTTAATTTGAAATGGATTATTGAATGAGTGAGTGAATGTGCTGGATGGAGTTGGTGGTAATTTTAATCAAAAGGAAATTAGTTGAAATGTTAAATGTGGGTTTGTCCACACAAACACTCACTTCAGCATGATTATCGTGGTAGCACCGACAGCATCAGTTGTAGTTATAGTTACAAACACCGCAGCACGTATTATTAGATGTTAATCGGCTTGAGAAGAAACAGCATCATCTGTTGGTAAAATCTGTTTGTATGTTCGGCAGCAGCAGCAGCAGCAACATTGTAACATTAAATGGCTTTTTGTTCACTTTTTTCTATTTAAGCTTTAGCTTTTTAGTTTTAAGTGAATAAAAATGAAAATATGTACTTAATCCAACAAACTGCGCCACTTACTGCCACCAACATCTAACACCAACTTGGGATTGTATTTTTTTTTATGGCACCAAGTGTTACTTTTTATTTCTTTAGTTGACTTAAGAAATAAGTTGGGTAATTGAGTCTAGTGAGAAAATCCAAACAGGGTGTGGGAAGGTCGATCTTCTAAGTATATGTTGTCGGTTAGTTGATGCCATAACAGTTTTATGTAACTCTATTAAAAAAGTTTTCGTTAAAAGACTTGCATTTTTTCTCTATATTGCAGCTAATCGTATGAAATAATATTGTAATAGAGCTTTAGGCTTTAATATTAGCGTGGAGGGGGTGTAGGCTATTGGTGAGTGGTCCAATATAAGAAAACTTGAATTGAATCTATTTTTTAAGAAAATTTTAGGAAATTTTCTATTGATAAGAAAATGATCCAAAAGTTTCTTTAAAAATAAATTAATGGAAAATTTTCTATAGAAAAGAAAATTTATCGAAAATTTCCTATAAAAAGAAAATTTATCGAAAATTTCCTATAGAAAAGAAAATTTATCGAAAATTTCCTATAGAAAAGAAAATTTATCGAAAATTTCCTATAGAAAAGAAAATTTATCGAAAATTTCCTATAGAAAAGAAAATTTATTGAAAATTTTCTATAGAAAAGAATGTTTATCAAAAATTTTCTATAGAAAAGAAAATTTATCGAAATTTTCTATAGGAAAGAAAATTTATCGAAAATTTCCTATAGAAAAGAAAATTTATCGAAAATATTCTATAGAAAAGAAAATTTGTCGAAAATTTTCTATAGAAAAGAAAATTTGTCGAAAATTTTCCATAGAAAAGAAAATTTATCGAAAATTTTCTATAGAAAAGAAAATTTATCGAAAATTTAAAAGAAAAATGTATCGAAAATTTTCTATGAAAAAGAAAAGTTATCGAAAATTTTCTATAGAAAATAAAATTTATAGAACATTTTTTATAGAAAATAAAAATTTATCGAAAATTTTCTATAGAAAAGAAATCTTATCGAAAATTTTCTTTAGGAAAGAAAGTTTATAGAAAATTTTCTATAGAAAAGAAAATTTGTCGAAAATTTCAAAAACCTACATTCTAACATTTCAAATGAAAAATTATTTACATTTTAGCTCTTAAATTAAACTATGTATTTGCACTTGTTTGTATTAAATAGTTTATGAATTGGTTTCTTATAATCATCTGCAAAACCGAAAACTTTTAACTCTATTAATACCCCCACCACGAAAGTACCCATATAGTATGTATGTATGTATGTATCCCCGATATGAAAACGTGTGCGAATATTTAATCTCAAACCATATTGAGCAATTGAAAAGCAAAGGTAATAGAAGCACAGCAGCAGCTGTTAGAGCAACAACAGAGATGTTTGAAGGTGGCACGCCCAATCATTTGTTAAAGCAAGTTTAAATTAAGAATAATATTGCAACATAACAATAACAGACAAGAAAAGTAGCAACTACAACAACAAGCAAACCGCAACAAACAACAATAGCAGTACTTGAGATGTAGCAGCAGCAGCAAAAGTTTAAAATACCAGTAGTTCATGAAACTAGATTTAGATTGAAGATGGTTTTTGGACTAAGAACCAGCACTAGTTAACTAACAGTATGATTGTTTGTCTCTAAATTTATAATTAAAAAAAATCAATTTTAAAAATTTAATAGTCAACACACGTCACTTTAAAGTATACCAGTGGATTTAAAAGTAACTACTCTGTTAAACCATTACCTATGAGCTTAGTAACAAGTTGGTAAAATTTTCTTTAAGAATTACAGGGATGTGATTGTTGTGTCGAAGTTTTAAGTCTCTGCATGTTGCAACTCTGTATGTGCCTGGTGGTATGTATGTGTGTGTGTAAATGTTGGTGACCACACTATAATCATGTTCACATATGATTTCAATTGCAGCACTAGTTTTAAAAATGCAATGAGAAATTACTAAAGCAATATTTTTTTCATATTTACACACTTAGATATCCATACATTACTTGCTGTATGCTTTAAGTTTTCTAACAACTTTAAATAAAAAGTTTCTGTAGAAAAGTTTGCAGAAAAGGAATCTAACAACTTTTAACTAGCGAAACATTTATGAGTCAGAATGAGATTGAAAGAGTGAAATCTTTTAAGAAATCAAAATTTTGTTAAAAAGAAACAAAAAAATCAAAAAAATTTATAGAAAAGAAAATTTATCGAAAATTTTCTATAAAAATAAATTTGACCGTAAATTTTTTTATAAAAAATAAAATTTGTCGAAAATTTTCTATAAAAAACAAAATTTTACAGAAAATTTGATATAAAAAAGAAAATTTTATAGAAAAATTTCAATTAAAAAAAGGACATTTTATCGAAAATTTTCTGTAAAAAAGAAAATTTTATAGAAAAATTTCTATTAAAAAAAGAAAATTTTATAGAAAAATGTCTACTAAAAAAAGGAAATTTTATCGAAAATTTTCTATAGAAAAGAAAATTTTATCGAAAATTTTCTATAGAAAAGAAAATTTTATCGAAAATTTTCTATAGAAAAGAAAATTTTATCGAAAATTTTCTATAGAAAAGAAAATTTTATCGAACATTTTCTATAGAAAAGAAAATTTTATCGAAAATTTTCTATAGAAAAGAAAATTTTATCGAAAATTTTCTATAGAAAAGAAAATTTTATCGAACATTTTCTATAGAAAAGAAAATTTTATCGACATTTAAAAGAAAATTTTATCGAACATTTTCTATAGAAAGAAAATTTTATCGAACATTTTCTATAGAAAAGAAAATTTTATCGAACATTTTCTATAGAAAAGAAAATTTTATCGAACATTTTCTATAGAAAAGAAAATTTTATCGAACATTTTCTATAGAAAAGAAAATTTTATCGTACATTTTCTATAGAAAAGAAAATTTTATCGAAAATTTTCTATAGAAAAGAAAATTTTATCGAAAATTCTATAGAAAAGAAAATTTTATCGAAAATTTTCTATAGAAAAGAAAATTTTATCGAAAATTTTCTATAGAAAAGAAAATTTTATCGAAAATTTTCTATAGAAAAGATAATTTTATCGAAAATTTTCTATAGAAAAAAAAATTTTATCGAAAATTTTCTATAGAAAAGATAATTTATCGAAAATTTTTTATAAAAAAGATAATTTATCGAAAATTTTTTATAAAAAAGAAAATTTTATCGAAAATTTTTTATAAAAAAGAAAATTTTATCGAAAATGTTCTATAAAAAAGGAAATTTATCGAAAATTTTCTATAAAAAGGAAAAGTGATCAAAAGTTTTCTATAAAAAAGAAAAGTGATCAAAACTTTTCTACAAAAAATAAAATGTATCAAAATGTTTCTATAAAAAACGAAAATTTATTGAAAATTTTCTCTAGAAAAGAAAATTTATCAAAAATTTTCTACAGAAAAAATTTATCGATTGTAAATAAATTAACTTAATTTAATTAATTTAATTAAGTGAATAATCCTGATTTAACTGTTCAGACTTTTAAACTCCTGCCTCGTCTAGCATACATTCATATGTGTTTCTTATAAGGATCGTGTTATTATCTAACTAACTTTTGGCATTAGTTAACAAATAATAAAATTACAAATTGTTAATTTCATCTTACACCCAAAATGTTTAAATTTTCTCGTTATCTTTTTCTCATTTTCTAGAAATCCGTTCATTAAAATGAAGTTAAAACACCATTACAGAACGATAAAAGGAGGAAAATTAAAAAGAATAACAAGATAAATGCAAAAAATCAATGGCAGGTCAAATCTGCAGTTTTATTTCCTCAACACCGTCTTTGGCAAAAAAAAAAAAAAAAGAATAAGAAAAAACACCACCCATCTTCAATTAATATTAAATAAGAGAGATATGCCAAGAAACTAAAAATAGTAATAAATTCATATCGAGATCAATAAACGCATTTTGAATTATTTCGTGAAACCACAGAGAAGACCACAGAAACCTGCAAAACAAACAAAAAACCGCAATTCTAGTTTAAAACACTTCATTTACTGCTACGACGTTCTATAAATTATCTTAAAGAAAATACAGCCTACCAAACAGAGACTAAACAACTAACTAAATAACTGATGGACAAACGTATAGACGGACAGACAGACGGACGGACGGACGGATGAACTGACTAACTAGTTGGTTATGTTGCAGTAATAACGATTTATTGTTACGTAACACATGCGTAAAAACTATAAGTTTCTTACGACTTAAATAACAAATAAATACATACTTAGATATTTAGAATAGGAATATTGTATGTTGCTTGCTGTTTGCTGCTGTAGTTTTAAAATTTATTTAATATCGACTGTTGGATCCTAAATTTTATTCTATTTCATTTTATTTCTCCAATGGTATGAATGTAGAGGTAAATACATAGGTGCGTATTGGAGTGTGTATGTGTTTCTATAGGATGATTGGATGGATGGTTTTGGGTTGGTATGGTTGTCGATTTGGTTTGTTTTGTTTAAGTTTGGTTTCTTGTTGCGGTGTTATAGGAGCGAAACATAGAAATAGATTTTGAAATTCCTATGCAGCAGGTGTTTAGCAAAAGTAATTGATATTCTACACACAAATGACCAAAAGCACCAACAAATATTAAGAAATGAACGAACGTACAGCGACTAGTTCAGGCCAACAACAGCAGCAACAACAATATCCTCATAATCATCAACATGTAGAGAAAACAACAGCAGCAGCAGCAGCAACAAGAAAAATACATCAACAGCAACGTTGTATTAAAGCAACAAGAATTGCTTTAGTTTGAACAACATAAGCTAGAAGAACAACAACATTTCGACTACAAATTGTAGAAGTAGCAACAACAACAACAACAATAAACACTATTTTAATTTTCAACATTATGTGTATGTATAGCAGGGAACGACCACAACTATTATTGATGTTGATAAAGTACAGTGAGTCTGAATAGTAAGAGGTTAATGTATATGTTCGGATGAAGTTAGTACTCAAACCACACACATACACTCGAATTTGATCTGAATTCAGAAAAGCTTAGCATACTGCAGGTGTCATTCCTGGGTATTAAGAGCTTAAATTCAATGTCCAAACTTAAGTTTGATCCAACATTTTGTAATATATAGTCTATTAAAAATCGACATGTCATGGCATAGTTTATGGGCCAGTCAGTATACAGCCCTATTGATCACTGTATGAACTAGTCGATTAACATTCCACTGACCATCATGTTGACGAGTCTTTTGACCTGTCAGTAGACTAGTCTATGAATCAGTTTGTCTCCAACTCTATTGAATATTCTGTCGACTAGTCCAGTCTAAGCACTAACTAGTCTATGGACTAAGTAGTCCATGGACCAGTATGTGTAAAACTGTATTGAACAGTCTGTGGACTAGCATATTGAAGAGTCTATTATCTAGTCAATTGTCTAATATGTGGACTAGTTTTTAGACTAATCTATGGACTATATTATGGATAAGTGTCTGGACTATATTATGGATTAGTCTTTGGACTAGTCTAAAAACTAATTTATGGACTCTTACATAAACGAATCTATGTATGAACAAGTCTAACGACTAGCCGATGAATTAGTTTATTTACTAGTTTATTTACTAGTCCTTAAACTATATATTAATCTAAACTATTATATAGACTTTTATGTATCGGGAATCTCGTACGCTTGCTTTTAGAAGCAGTGACCGTTTAAAGTTTAGCTTTGACTGTAATTCAATGTCCAGACAGAAGTTTGATCCAACATTTTGCAATATGTAGCAAATTTAAAAAAATGTCAACAGATCAGACTATTCTATTGAAAATCGATATGTCATGGAGTAGTTTATGGGCCAATCAGTATACAGCCCTATTGATCACTCTACGGACTAGTTGATTAACAGTCCACTGACCGGCATGTTGACGAGTCTTTTGACCAGTCAGTGGACTAGTTTACGAACCAGTTTGTGTACAACTCTATTGACTATTCTGTGGACTAGTCTATTAAGCAGTCTATTGACTATTATGTATGTGCACTAGTCTATGGAGTAACTAGTCTAGTGACTAAGTAGTCTATGGACCAGTATGTGTACAACTGTATTGAGCAGTCTATGGACTAGTCTGTGGTCTAGTATATTGAACAGTCGATTGTCTAGTCAATTGACTAATATGTCGACTAGTTTATAGATCTATGTATTATACTATATATTAGTCCTTGGACTAGTCTATTAATTAGTTTATGGACTCTTACATAAACTAATCTATAAATTAGTCTAGCGACTAGCCTATGAACTAGCTTATTGACTAGTCCTTAAACTATATATTAATCTAAACTATTGTATGGACTGCTATGTATCGGGAATCTCGTACGCTTGCTTTTACAAATAGTGAAAGTCTGGAGTGAGTTTTGGAGTGTTGATGTCATTGGTCTATGTTTTCGTAAGAGCTAATGGAAAGCTATTTCGTTAACAGTCGCCTTAACGACTACTATTGAGGCTAATACTATTCGATCCTTACATGAGGTAGAACCAGAAATAAAACCGGAGGTGATCAAAAAGTGCATTTTTTTATTGGGAAAAATCGTGTCAGGAAAACATTAAAGACCCCTAAACAAAGAAAATTATGATATTATCTCTTTATTTTAATTTCTAGCTGAACTAATTTTGACGTCATGTGTGCTTAATGAATTCTCTGTCCTGGATTGGTTTCTTTTTATATATCTTATCAAAAAGGGTGGGTCAGTGGAAAACCCTTGTTAGTCGAAATAATTTAATGACTCTATTTAGTGTCAAACATCTGCTGAACTGAAAAGAATTAGCAAAACAGCTGAATGTAAACAGAGGCTACTATTGCCACCCTCAATTCCTGCTGGGATTTTAATCCCTTTTTATGAATGCAGTTAAGCTTGACCAAAACAATTGCTAAAACAAGAATTGTGTATTAGACAGAGGGGGGTTGGGGTTGTGACTTAAGCTTAAATTAAGGCCGAAAAGTATTAAGTATTTGGGTGCATTGAATACTAACAAAGGGGGATAACGTTAAGGGTAGTAAAAAAATGCTAATTAATTGTTAAAGTAAACAAGATTATTGTGATTTAAACCCCCCAAATTTTTGGATTTTTTTATGTATCTTTAGAACTTTAAGAATTCAATTCTTACAAAAACATCTTAGCAAACAGAAATATACAAATATAAAGAAAATCAGAACCCTAATTTCATTTAAGATTTCTAAATCAAACAGCCTAAAAAATTTCGCTAGAGGTAGATTTTTGCAAATAATAAAACAAATTTTAAAAAAGTCAGCAAACCATAATGTAAGAGCCATCATTAAGATTCTATAGAATTAACAGATTTATCAGTTGTTTGCAATTATAACAAATTGAAATTTATTGCACGCACTGTCACGTAAAATCCCAAATGTCACGTAAATAAAACGTACTTTGAATTGTATCTACTACTACGTATGTATGTACGTCTACGATGATTCTTTTAAGCAGGTTTTGATTTTTGTTTTCTTCCTGCAACCTGCAGTCATTGTGCGTTGTTATGATGTGAAGGAACTTGTGACTCAATAAAAACAAAATCAACAACAATAATCAACAACAATGACGTGGATGAGAATGAGAACGACAACGACGACCACTCTCTAGTAAAACTCAATGAAGAAGGTAATCAGTACAAATATTTGGAATGTATTGAAACTTAAAAAAAATCTTGTCAACAGAATTTTTTCTATACATTTTTTTATTGCAATTTTTGTTGTTGTTCTATATTGTTTAAAATGAAACAAGAGTTAATAATACAATGTCATCATCATCATCATAGCAGCAAAGTACTAAATGAAAGGACAGACAAAGAGACAGACAGTTCTTATAATAAGGACACAATGTTGTTTGGCTTAAGACATGTTGATGACGATGACACGCCAGTAAATCATATTTTCTTGCAACGACTTTTTTATTTTATTTTCTTTTCGAAGTTTGTTTTCATTTTTAATTTCTTGATAATAGACAACTCATTAACGTAAAAGTCTTTTATTTTTATCGTATCGTAAAACCAACTAACTCGCCCATGGCAACATGTCTCGCAAATGCGAATACAAATATGAGTGGGTTGTTCGATAAGGAAGTTAAATGAAGTACAAAAATTTAACTAAAATTCAGTTTAAGAAATATAAGTGCAGATAAGTGTTAATATTTATTGCTGCTTGTCACTATTAGTTTAACTTCCGAGATGTTAAAACATCACTCCCGTTTACAACCACGCAAATAGGATGGCCTTTGTTGAGTCGACAATAGTACCTAGAGACGTACATTCATCTCGTATCAACTCCCTTACAACGCTTAGTCACACAGTCCCTCCTCTGCAGAGTATCTGTTGTCTCGATTATCACAAGCACCGAACTTATCCCGAATGCATCAGTCTTTTAACCGACATTCTCTTCTCTAGAATTTGAGTTTAATCCACAGCCACCACGTACACCCCGAAGGGACCTCTCCAATAACCAGGACAAGACGAAGTCCAAAACTCTGCCCTGTGGACTATCGGTTGCCTTGGTACTAGATTATGTGGTTCTCTGTGTCGATCGCATGTCAAATCAATTCAGTTAATAGAGCCGGCAGACTAGAGGTACTGGTAGCTCCTCTTTTCCCCGTGATTGCAATAAGACCAAGATGAGGGACTTTCATCAAGGTAACATGGCCTGGGGAGGAAATATGTATATGAGAAAAAAATCATCAGATCATGATACTCCAAGGCGTTATCTTATGGTCTAAAGCCAAAAGATGATGGCCGATCTTTTGGGCAGTGAGTGATAGAACCAGAAATCTTCTGAACTCTCAAAACCTCTTACTTGCGATCGGTTCTTCATCTAAAGACGATCACTTGATTCAAGTACGGATCCGTTAAGTAGGAAAAACCTAATTTAAGAAATTTTTTTGACACAAGTTTGCTTACAATGGACTTGATTTGAGATAAAAACAATATTGATTTAAGAATGTAAAAGATTAAATTAATCTCAACATGGGCTCGATTTGAGCACCATTCGTACTTAAGATGAGAAAAATAAAGTTAAATTTAGTAAGCCATTTTTCTTTCCGTGTAGCGATGGAGAGAATGAGAAGTTTTAACCCTTTCGCGCACATAACTAAACCGCAGGAATTTTTATGGATATGACTTCACCACACACTTTATTTTGACGTATATTGATCATTTTTGATGAAAAATAGAAAAAGTGTTTTCGAAGGATATCGGAGGATATTATCCTTTTTAGCATGTAGTGACAACAAATTCTAAAAAATAACTTATTTTTCTTTGAAAATAACCATTTACTGTAGCTGTGAATTTAAAATTACGATCAAAATCGAGAAAAATTTTAAAAAATGCTTGGGACACCGGTGTCCCGTATACGTGGTGTTTGAAGCATTAAAAAAAGGAGACGGTCACACACATGTCTCATTTTCGACAACACCGAATCGGGTTTAAGCGAGATTGAGAAAGTGGGTTTTAGGCTGATCCACAAGATCGTGGGGTGGTGGAGCACAAGAGAAAGCCACCATCCTTTTGAAATATAGGAATCCTGTTTCGCAATATATATTTCAATCCTGTTTCATAATATATTCATTTTCACACCGATCTTTGGAAATTTCTAAACTCTTGAATTCTTATTTGCCTATGAGAATCCTATTAAAGAAATCATGTTTTCTTTTAGGTTAATTAAGCTATTGACTACTTAAAAGGATATTCGTGTTGAATGTATCTTTATACAAATATATATGTATATATAAAATTTCGTTAGTCCGTTGTCCGATAACATTTGTCACAGCAGGAAATGCGAGTAAATGAGAATTTAACCTATTCTCTCTTATGTTTGCTGCAATTTATATTCTTCACTTCAACTCAGTCATTCATTCATTCATTTATTTTCACTATGACTATTTTTCACGTTTTGTGTGCAAATGTTTGTCTAGTCAACAGCAACAAAAATAACATTTGATCAGCAGGAGTAGCAACAGCAATAACAACAGCAACAACAATGGCAGTAGCAGCACTACAAGAACTAGCAATTACAATGAAAAACAAAAGCAAATATATTCAAAAGCTGTAGTATATATGTGCGCTGAAAGGACGACTGAATAAACAAACAAATTGTAAACGTCTGTCTAACTGACAGTCAGTCCTAACTGACTGTTTGTCTATATAATGGACATTTGCCCATAAAGTGTTTAGTAGAGAGTGTGTGTGTATGTGTTAAATTGTGTTTTTAAAAAGGGAGGAAACAAACAACAAAAACATCAAATAATATAACGAAAGCAGTTAAAACAATAGCAACAACAGCAACAGCGAGAACGAAATGAAATAAAATGAATATTAAGGAAGCAACATTAGACATAATATTTGATGATAGAAATACGTATGACCTGACACTGGACATAAGCATGCTAGGCAGCCGAACGAGCACTCATCATTAAAGCCAGCCAGCCAGCAAAGCAGGCAGGCAGCCAGTCAGCTAAACTACTGTCATTGCTGCTGCCACAACTAATGCCACTACTTACTTCAAACAACAACAACAACAACAAATTTAACTACTCATGCTAAATACAACGATGACAACGACGACATTCACATTAAACGTAATAGCGCGGTCACAATTTCACGACAGGCAATTTGTTAAATGTATAGAGCTCATTAAACACAGAAACAGCTAGGACAAAAAAAAAAAATAAATAAATAAAATATAATATAATAATAAAAAAACAATAACGCAGACAAATACATGCACATTTAAACTCCTCATACCTAGACTCATCCATCCATCCAACCCTGCCTTCCTGTCAGCACCGGAGGTGAGCCTATACAAATAAACGTTAGAATTGAATGAATTCTCAAATTGCGTTGACGATTGGTTACAATGGCACTAAAGCCATTGCAAACATACACATGCCATAGCTTAAAGAGCAACAACATATAACATTTAACTCGAGTAAATTGTTGCACAAATTGTCTAGGCGATAATTGTTTTTTAAAATAAATATAAATTCTATATAGAGACATAAGATTAATTTTCATACTTTGCAGGCAGCAATCGTAAGTATGCGATGCAATAAAAAGAAGAACACGATAGAGTTATTACGAAAAGTTTATTTTAGTTAGTTATAGTCTATAGACTAGACTATAGACTAGACTATAGACTAGACTATAGACTAGACTATAGACTAGACTATAGACTAGACTATAGACTAGACTATAGACTAGACTATAGACTACTTGACTATAGACTAGACTATAGACTAGACTATAGACTAGACTATAGACTAGACTATAGACTAGACTATAGACTAGACTATAGACTAGACTATAGACTAGACTATAGACTAGACTATAGACTAGACTATAGACTAGACTATAGACTAGACTATAGACTAGACTATAGACTAGACTATAGACTAGACTATAGACTAGACTATAGACTAGACTATAGACTAGACTATAGACTAGACTATAGACTAGACTATAGGACTAGACTATAGACTAGACTATAGACTAGACTATAGACTAGACTATAGACTAGACTATAGACTAGACTATAGACTAGACTATAGACTAGACTATAGACTAGACTATAGACTAGACTATAGACTAGACTATAGACTAGACTATAGACTAGACTATAGACTAGACTATAGACTAGACTATAGACTAGACTATAGACTAGACTATAGACTAGACTATAGACTAGACTATAGACTAGACTATAGACTAGACTATAGACTAGACTATAGACTAGACTATAGACTAGACTATAGACTAGACTATAGACTAGACTATAGACTAGACTATAGACTAGACTATAGACTAGACTATAGACTAGACTATAGACTAGACTATAGACTAGACTATAGACTAGACTATAGACTAGACTATAGACTAGACTATAGACTAGACTATAGACTAGACTATAGACTAGACTATAGACTAGACTATAGACTAGACTATAGACTAGACTATAGACTAGACTATAGACTAGACTATAGACTAGACTATAGACTAGACTATAGACTAGACTATAGACTAGACTATAGACTAGACTATAGACTAGACTATAGACTAGACTATAGACTAGACTATAGACTAGACTATAGACTAGACTATAGACTAGACTATAGACTAGACTATAGACTAGACTATAGACTAGACTATAGACTAGACTATAGACTAGACTATAGACTAGACTATAGACTAGACTAGACTATAGACTAGACTATAGACTAGACTATAGACTAGACTATAGACTAGACTATAGACTAGACTATAGATTAGACTATAGACTAGACTATAGACTAGACTATAGACTAGACTATAGACTAGACTATAGACTAGACTATAGACTAGACTATAGACTAGACTATAGACTAGACTATAGACTAGACTATAGACTAGACTATAGACTAGACTATAGACTAGACTATAGACTAGACTATAGACTAGACTATAGACTAGACTATAGACTAGACTATAGACTAGACTATAGACTAGACTATAGACTAGACTATAGACTAGACTATAGACTAGACTATAGACTAGACTATAGACTAGACTATAGACTAGACTATAGACTAGACTATAGACTAGACTATAGACTAGACTATAGACTAGACTATAGACTAGACTATAGACTAGACTATAGACTAGACTATAGACTAGACTATAGACTAGACTATAGACTAGACTATAGACTAGACTATAGACTAGACTATAGACTAGACTATAGACTAGACTATAGACTAGACTATAGACTAGACTATAGACTAGACTATAGACTAGACTATAGACTAGACTATAGACTAGACTATAGACTAGACTATAGACTAGACTATAGACTAGACTATAGACTAGACTATAGACTAGACTATAGACTAGACTATAGACTAGACTATAGACTAGACTATAGACTAGACTATAGACTATACTATAGACTATACTATAGACTAGACTATAGACTAGACTATAGACTAGACTATAGACTAGACTATAGACTAGACTATAGATTAGACTATAGACTAGACTATAGACTAGACTATAGATTAGACTATAGACTAGACTAGACTAGACTATAGACTAGACTATAGACTAGACTATAGACTAGACTATAGACTAGACTATAGACTAGACTATAGACTAGACTATAGACTAGACTATAGACTAGACTATAGACTAGACTATAGACTAGACTATAGACTAGACTATAGACTAGACTATAGACTAGACTATAGACTAGACTATAGACAAGACTATAGACAAGACTATAGACAAGACTATAGACAAGACTATAGACTAGACTAGACTATAGATTATAAAATGGATAGGTTGGAGGGGAGATCACAGGTCCAACAAAGATTTGTCCAACCTGGAGAACCTTCACTTAGCTAACTTCCCCGATAAAGTAAAAAAAAACTTCACCCTGTACAACCTCTACAAACTGACATTCATAAAGCTTTTACGTTTTAAATGTTGGTTGATTGGAATGTGGTAAGTACCTAAATTAAGAATATGTACATTGTACAACGTACTAGAGCAGCTACTGCCAACCAGCAGCAGCAACAACAACTTTGTGCGTGGTTACAAATAATTTCGCATTATCAATTCATGCCGTTTGTAACGTCTATGAAAATCGTATGTTAAGATCTTATTTGCCACAAGTAATCACAGTTAAATGAATATCTAAGATATGAATATTTTTGCGTTTGTACTTATTTAGCAAAAAAAAATAATAATATTTACAAAAAAGTAACTTGACTCTTGTTTATGCTAAATGCTTTAGGCGTTTTTTAATTACAAAATACTTATCGACGGTGTCATCGTTTTTTGCCACGGTTTTGTTTTCTTCTTCTTCTATTTTTTTTGTCATTATACTAGATTGGTTTTTGTGGTAATCAGAGTTGAGACCACAAATCTAAACTGACAAAAAAAGAATGAGTTCAAAAAAATATTTCCCTAAAAAAAATCTGTAAAAAAATTAAAGCCAAGATTTTTATTTTAAAATGGAAAATCGAGTACAAATTGTTGGTTTTAGTGTAGTTTTATATCACATAATTTCTTCTGATTAAATAGTTGATGGTAAGCTTTACTGTTCTAAAAAATAACAAAATTTTGTTGATTTAAAAATTTCCCATAAATTCTAATAAAAACTTGTCTAAAACTATGCAAAATTTTTATTTAATATTTAATTTATTTCAGTTTTTATTTGTTTTTTTTTTTTTTTATTTATAATTTTATGACAAATAGTATTTATTCATTACAAACAACCTAAAGGGCAAATACTGTCATACAATAAAGTAGAAATTCACTTTATTGACACACATTTGGTTGATGTGCTTTCAGTAGAGTGATCGGAAAAAATAATATTTATATTTCTGAAAAATTCAAATATAAACAAGAAAAAAAAAACAATGGACATTTTTGCATTTGTCAGTTTCATTTAAAGTTTAAATATTTTGTCTCTCTGTTTGGATGTTGTGTGATTGTGTGTGTGTGTGTGTAAGTAGTAAGTGCGTGTATGTGATTTTAAAATAAACAAAACTAAATTTGACCAAATAACTGACCACTGACTAGTGCCCTTAGGGGTAACTACAACTAAACAACTGCCACATGTCGACAGACGTTGTAGTAGTTGTTAGAGAGTTTTACATTTAGTAGAGTAGTTTATATTAGAGTGCTCCGAAAGTTTTGGTATGGAAAACAGTTAATAGGATTTTTTTATGCTTTTCATAGGTCTAACCTACCCTAAAAAAAACCGTAATAAAAACGAACAAAAGCGTTTTTTTTTTTTCTTAAAAGTTTTCGAGTTTTGTACCATCATTTGCGGGAAGCTGATGAAATTGGGATGGAATTCTATAAGCAGATGTAATTTTGGAATGAATCTGAATTGATGGTCAAAATTGGACCCATTGTGATCTCAAAAATTAGAAACAAGTAAGATTGTATTGAAGGTCATGGCCGACCAAATGACAAAAATATGGATTTACCTTAATGGCGAAATATTTTTACAATTTGTTGACAAAAAAAGAGATTTTCGAAAAGATAGGTTATATGGGGGAAAGGGCAAATATGGGCCTATCCTTATAAATGTTGGTATATTTGCGTTATTTCATAGGAATATTAGTGTTTATAAGTGAATTTTGACCTTTAAGTTTTTTTGAGAAGGGGACTTTGTATGGTGGCTCGGATCAAATGAGGCCCGATCATTACGAAAATCCTTATAGTATCATTTCGAATTATATAAAACTAGGTTTTTACGATTTTTGTAGAGATACAAGAACATTTAACATAATTATGAGCTCAAAATCCCTATTCTGGGGTTACGGTTGTATGGGGGCTAGGCGAAATAATGGACTTATTTTAATCATTTTCAATAGGTTTCGTCGTTCATCAAATTATCTTGAAAATGGAAACAGACAGACGAACGTATGCATGGACATAGCTAAATCGACTTAGAAAGTGATTCTGAGCCGATGTAGGATAGTTGGTAGATGTATGTAGGACCAATAGTTTAGCATGTTACAAACATCAGTATATACGGATAATATCCTCCCTCGTCGCCCTCGTTCAATCGCTTAGGACTCATATATAGTAAAAAAGGGATTAAATCAAAAGTGAAGGTTTCTATTCTTGCATTTGAGTCAGAGTTTGACCGGATGTAGGTGTTAAGAAAAGTTATCAAGCATCCCTTCGTGCTAATGATCTTGATGCGCTTTAACTATTTCACGCAATTTAATGCGGTAGAGTAATGCTCCTTACTAAAGAATACTTCATGTACCCTAATTTAGATTACAGTCCACTTTTATTTGAGGATGACAATTCTAATTCGATCTTCACTATTTTACTTCAGGTTCTCGAGTGACAAAATTCGCATACTTAGCGTTGAGTTTATTTCAAAAATGTGCGAGCAGGGACCTGCTGACATTCTACTTCGGTCTTGTTCCAATTTCTGATCTGGTTATGATCAGTGTCTAACCTCTAAGTATTCAATATTTTCTCATACTTCCGACTCAAAGTCTATCTGTTCTTTTTCTACTTGCTTGCTTCCACCTACCTACAACCCTTTTTCTTTAATGTCCATAGGCATCCGATCCTTATCTGGGATTTGCTACAAGCAATGGCTTGAAGGTTACCACAAGATCACTAAAGGATTGGTGGTTAAGACTAGCATTAATTCATTTCTGAAGCGGTCTGATACACACATACAGTAATATAAAACAATGATGAGTGAATTTGAAGCAATAATTTTAAAAATTATACTAAGACCTCCGAAATAATTGAAATATAGAGAAATTATCATTCTTGGAAAGATCTAAGTATATATATCTTAGGACAATGTATTTTGAAACACATCTTCTTGGATTTTGTTTCCAAATAATTTTCTCAAAAGAAAATTCAAATAACTGGATCTAGTTTCGAAAAATAATTTCAATGATGTGATAATTTCAGTGATGTTATGATACAGATTTAGATATATGTACATAGTTTTTTGATAACTTAGTGCACTCCTTAATGTACCAACTGTTTAGTTTCGGTTTTTTGCTTCACAAGAATTTTTTGGTTGGTTTAACGTACCAACCAACGAAAAAGAGGAAAAAATTAAAAAATTCTATGATGTACGAGCATGGACCAAATATATGTAGTAAACAAGTGTAGCAATATGTAGTAGCAATCACTAGCAGCAGAAGCAGCAAATGACCTTTACATTAATTACTTGTAACGAAACATGAGTTTGGTGCTTATTTTCCAGTTTTTACTTTTAAAATGACACTCATACTGTCCCAAACAGACACAATTTTAAACTAGAGAACTTAATATACGTATAACTTTTTATTAAACTGTTTTTGTTATTTTCAGATTTTTTTTTCTCATTTTGGATATTTTTAATTTTTGCTTCTTGATGGCTATAAAAACACAGACTTTGAAACCAAAACAAGGTACATAGAGCAAAAACAGACAGCAATAACAAGAAATACACACACAGCATAATGTGGGCGTTTAAGTAGCTTCAGTTTATGGAAGAAACACGAGCCAAGCTGTTAGCCAGCCAGTCAAGACAGCAAAAGCTACTAAATACTAATAAAATGTTGCTATAAAAAGCTTAAAAAACAGCAAAATAACAAAAACAAACAGTAGCTGTTTATGTTGCCAACAACAGCAATATGAACAACAACAACTTTGACGACAACAAAACACCAACACATTGTTTTGTGGTAAGAAAGGGCCGGTCGAGTCTCATCATCCATATGGGTACTTTTGGTATTGGTTCTATGTTTGTGTGTGGATGGTTGGACCTATTATTAATAAAGGTGTTTGTGTGGTATTTCCAGGTAGAAATCATAGACAAGCAATTAATTAAGATAAAATTAAAACATTTTATTTTTTTATGATTTTTTTGTTGTTTTTAGTTGATTGTGGTGCTTTTTTTAAGAATAATTATTTATTTGTAGGGACAAGTTATAATGGATGACAATGTCTCATTTGGTCAATCAAGCGTGTGTATTTTTAATCGTTGGTATTGTTGATGAGCAATGGACTTGTTTAGGATTTTAATGAGTTTTTGCAAAAACTTGTTGTTGACTTTTACTTTGGTGAATTTTTTATTTAGTTTCCTGATAAAGATATGTTGTTTCCAAAATAACGTATGTATGTAGGTTAGGGTCACCTCGTTTGTATGGAGAAAAATTAAGATAATAATGTTCTGAGATGCCATTTCTCAACTAACTAACTGGGGTCAATATTTGTTGAGCTGGGTCTATTGTCCGTAATTCTAGTTTTTCTAATTTTTAAATGTTAATATCCAGGATAAACCTAACGAAAAAAATTTCGTAACAACATTTTTTCTTCGTAATATTTACGAAAATTTCGTGTATTATACGTAATTCTAATTTTACGAAAGTACGAAAATCTGCCGTAGAATCTTTTTTCGTATATATTAAGAAAACAAAACTTCATATGATAAATAGCTAAAAAAAAGGTCCTTTTAATCCTTTAACCCAACTCACCAAATATTGACGTTAGGACCAAAAATTTGAGAAACGGTGCCTTAAAAAAACTAAATTTCCTTTATCAGTGGGAACATCAGCAACTTTAATTTTGGGGCCACCCTAGTGTACATTTTTTTTACCAGTCATCAATAATTTGATTTTGTTTTCTTAAATGGATTTAGCAGTAACAATGTTGTTGCCAATAATTACTCAAACTGAAAGAATTCGAAATAAATTGGATCCCAGGGACTAAAATATAATTTCAATGTATGTTTGTTATAACAACGGGGCGTTATAACAGCGTGAAAAGAAGACTTCTTTACAGCGTCTCAGGAAGTAATGTACTTGTAATGACCTATAATTCTCAAATTTTTATTTCTATATTGATATTGCCGATCGAGCTGAACTTGTGTATGATGCCTCATTGTAGATTGTGGACTGCAAGATCTCCCGAATTCTTCTTACGTGTGTAATTGAACTCAGAGTATTTTGCTTTTATTTTGTTTTCGTATAATTAGTTGAAATCAAGAACTCCCCTATTTTCTTGGCTTCGTGTACTGTAATCGTATTATTAGTCCAAATCAAGAGTTCTTTTTAACATAGTGTAGTTCAGCCGATTGTTTCTCTGTTTTCTTCCAGATCCCCCACCTATTACCGCCAACCCTACCTTCTATCCAAACCATCAACCTCAGTAAAAATTATCGATCAAAAGTCAATCCTCAAACTTTATTATTCAACAATTAACTTCTAAAAATCATCACTGCCAACTTCCAAATTTTATCGTTCATCATCGAATTAATTCGTAAACTAAGGTAGACTCCAAATTATCATGGAAACTCAACATCCAGCACAGAGTCAAGAAGGCAACAGTCGCCTACTATACCTGTCGTAAGATGTTTGGAATGATATGGGGACTTAATCCCAATAGAGTTATAGTAGGTTCTATTCTTTTCTATGGATCTCATGAATGGAGGACTTCAACTAAGAAGATATTTGTTGTAGATCAGCTATACAAAGTTCAGAAATCAGCATGCATTGGGATAACAAGTGCTCTAAGAGCTACACCTTCAGAAGCTCTGAACACTATATTGCACATCCTACCTAACAGATCTTCATACTATGGCCATATCAGCTTGCAGCGCACCAATGTTTAACCCATCCGGACATTGGACATCAAGAACAAATAGACACGCTAAGATTTTAAGCTTATTACCTCCTATCCTGAACCAACTATCCGACTATATTACACCACACACGGCATTTGGTAGAGTTTTCAAAGTCAGAGTTCCTTCCAGCAGCGAGTGATGTAGGGGTAACCTACCGAGCGAATATACTAACCGAATCTTTACAGATGGTTCTAAAATGAACTACGCGGTTAGTTCTGGTGTCTTCAGTGAAGAAGCTGGGGTGAGAATATCTCACCATTTTCCCAACAACTGTAGTGTTTTTCAGGCTGAAATATTTGCGATAATTTCAGCCTGTAGGGTACTACTAACCTTAATATTCGCAGCAACATAGTCATGAGCTTGCCAGAACGGGATCACCTCTTCCAAGGCCGTTTCAGTAGCAACTGCGTTGGGTTTTATCAAGAGCAGTATCCTCAGATTCTTTCTTCACAAGGCTGAAAATATGTGGAATAACCTAGACACATATAAAGAGGCCAAGTTATTGTGGGTCATTTCTAAAAACTTTTAATTTCTTTTAAAAAATCAAGTTTTGTCGACTTATTACTCAAGACTTGATGACTGAAAATGGACTTAAAACCAATCATAGATTTGTACATATTAGCAAATGACACGTGCTCTGCTCAAAACTCTTAATGATGATGGTGATTTTAAAGATACAATTGATTTTATTGTTAAAACTTTATAATGTTGTTTTTTTCTCTGTTATTCTCTTTTATTGTACAAAAAGATCAATTGGTCATTGAATGTTCGTAATACAAGGTGCTTTTGCTACTTCTTAACTTCAACATATTTAGACTTATAACTGACACACGCTCTTACTTAAGCAATAAATATAAAAATCATTTTCAATCAATTCGTAGTTCGTTCATTTTAAAACTCAAACAACCATCGATCGATTTATCTATAGATTCAGCCATATGTTAGCAATGTTATTGAAAGATGGACAGACAGACATACATACAGATGCTATAAATATTTTAAAACAAAACAAAAAATAAAAAACATAAATATCCCCATAAGGGCAACAAATTGAAGGTTTTTCCATTTGGAAGTTGGCATGGGTCATTTGAAACAATGTTCACAATTCAAACCAATTTATTTGTAATGACTCTAACTGGCCGAAGATTACAAGTGCGAAACGTTATGGAAGCATGTTTTGATGGTTGCTTGAATTGTATGGAGTGATAAAGCAGCAAGTGCTAGAGGGCTTTTGCTACTAGCTCTTCATTTTATTATTTTTTACATTTCGTTTAACTTCAGACTTTTGTTGTTATTGTTTTATTTTAATTGTACCTGTGCCACGATGATAAATAGATGTGTGACACATTAACGCTTTAAGGCATAGGCCAACGCTGATGATGATTATGACAATGAAGATTTGTTTTGTCTTTTAGAAATGCTGTCTACAGTGCTATATCTCTATAAAGAGAATTTCTAGTTCTTTGGCTTTAAATGTATGTCTTTAAGTTGTATTTTAAACAAATAAAAATTTTAAATTTAAGTCACAAAAAATTACCAAACACACATCACATAATAAATCTTTAACGAGATTAATTACTTATCAAAAAAAACGTCGCTTAACCTCTTTTTATACTTTAGGTTATAGCCACGAAAGTTGAGTTCGATGAATGTTAGATAGAATTATTTGCATATATTAGACAAACAAAATGTTAACAATAACTTACATAAGTACTTATGTTTATTTTTTATTGTTTAAAAAGAATGTAAACATGACATAAGCTCATAAACTCATTAATATTTATAATTTCTTTTCCATTTACAATCAAATTTCGTCAAGTTAGAAACTATTTAAAATTTAAATGTGTTAAGAATTTCAGAAATTTGATATACTTAGATAGATGATTTGTAAAACTTCTTTTCATAACACTATAAATTAATATGGTTTTGGAAATTCCCATAAATTTGATATAATAGCCGTTTCGTTAACTAGTTTTGAAACGAAACCTGATTCATGTGTACATATATCTGTGATCACTCATTTCTTGTATAAAAAAATCTTATGAGAAAAACATAAAATTGTTCTAGTAATATGCGCCCAATCGAGAATAAAACGAAGTCTACTTCGCATACAATTTAGAACCTATTTCTACTCGGTATTTACATACATATTGAACAAAACAACAACAGACCGGCAGGGATAGGGAGGGCCGGGGGGCAGGAGACAAGAGGGGGGGGGCGGGAGGAGGGGGGGCGAAAACGAACGAACAACGAACGAACGAACGAACGAACGAACGAACGAAAACGAACGAAACGAACGAACGAACAAACGAACGAACGAACGAACAACGAACGAACGAAGAACGAACGAACGAACGAACGAAAGAACGAACGAAACGAACGAACGAACGAAAAACGAACGAACGAACAAAACGAACGAACGAACGAACGAACGAAACGAACGAAAACGAACGAACGAACGAAGAACGAACGAACGAAACTAACGAACGAACGAACGAACGAACGAACGAACGAACGAACGAACAAACGAACGAACGAACGAACGAACGAACGAACGAACGAACGAACGAACGAACGAACGAACGAAACGAACGAAAAAAAACGAACGAACAAAGAACGAAAACGAAAAAACGAACTAACGAACGAACGAAACGAACGAACGAACTAACGAACTAACAACGAACGAACGAACGAACGAACGAACGAAACTAAACGAACGAACGAACGAAGAACTAACGAACGAACGAACGAACGAACGAAAAACTAAAAAAAACGAACGAAAAACGAACGAACGAACGAACGAACGAACTAACTAACGAACGAACTAACGAACTAACAAAACGAACGAAAGAACGAACGAACGAACAAAACGAACAACAACGAACTAACGAAAACTACGAAAAAAAAAACGAACTACGAACTAAAACGAACGAACGAACGAACGAACGAAAACGAACGAACGAACGAACGAACGAACAACGAACGAAGAACAACGACTAAAACTAACGAACGAACGAACTAACAAAAAACGAACGAAAACGAACGAACGACGAACGAACTAAAACGAACGAACTAACTAAAACTAAAACGAAAGAACTAACGAACGAACGAACGAAAAACGAACGAACGACAAACGAACGAACGAACGAAAACGAACGAACAACAAACAAACTAACGAACTAACTAACTAACGAACGAACTAACTACTAACTAACTAACTAACTAACTAACATAAACTACCTAACTATCTATCTATCTATCATATATCTATCTATCTATCTATCTATCTATCTATCTATCTATCTATCTATCTATTCTATATTCTATCTATATCTATCTATCTATCTATCTACTATCTATCTATCTATCTATCTCTACTATCCATCTATCTATATCTATCTATCTATCTATCTATCTATCTATCTATCTATCTATCTATCTATCTATCTATCTATCTATCTATCTATCTATCTATCTATCTATCTATCTATATGATCTATCTATCTATCTATCTATTCTATCTATCTATCTATCTATCTATCTATCTATCTATCTATCTATCTATATCTATCTATCTATCTATCTATCTATCTATCGTATCTATTATCTATCTATCTATCTCTCATCTATCTACTATCTATCTATCTATCTATCTATCTATCTATCTATCTATCTATCTATCTATTCTATCTATCTATCTATCTATCTATCTAGCTATCTATCTATCTATCTATCTATCTATCTATCTATCTATCTATCTATCTATCTATCTATCTATCTATCTATCTATCTATCTATCTATCTACCTATCTATCTATCTATCTATCTATCTATCTATCTATCTATCTATCTATCTATCTATCTATCTATCTATCTATCTATCTATCTATCTATCTATCTATCTATCTATCTATCTATCTATCTATCTATCTATCTATCTACCTATCTATCTTTCTATCTATCTATCTATCTATCTATCTATCTATCTATCTATCTATCTATCTATCTATCTATCTATCTATCTATCTATCTATCTATCTATCTATCTATCTATCTATCTATCTATCTATCTATCTATCTATCTAGTACATATTAGTAATACGTAGAGCAATCTGCATTATTTAAACAATGAAAAATTTTACGGCCCTGGTACATGTATGTGTAAATATGTATATAGTTGTGTACTATGTGTATTCAGAAAGTTAACCAAGCTTTTTAAGCTTATTGACATTGAAAGTGATGACAGCATCAACTGATATAGTTTTTGTAATGCACCAGCGCATATTTTTATTATTATATGTAGATGATAACAAAACTTCGACATAGAGCTTTTCTTCCATAGAATTTCATATTAAATGCATTCGTAGAATTTATTTAATTTTGGCAAAAATTATTTTTAGAGATTTTCTAATTTTGAAAATCTCACTCTACTGACAATGTTACAAAAGTTTTTTACATTGTAAATCTTTTGTAAACAAAACAAAGAATAAAAACAAAATAAGCAAAAGCAATTATAATAACAAGAACAGTGTTAGTGACCAGGGATAGAAATTTAAGCAATATTGTGCATATTTCGGTAATTTTGTTATCGAAAATTGCAGTAGCACCTCGGCGATATATTAGATACTTTGTACATAATAATTTTTTAATATTAACTTTTGAATAACTTATAAATAAGTCAATAGAATAGTTAATGGTCCATAGATTTGGCAATAGAACAGTCCATTAACTTGCCAATAGACTACAGAATATTCAATAAACTAGTTCATGGTCTAATGAATAGGCAATTAATTCTAACAAAAACTCTTATTGGTAAAATCGAATGCTTTATCGAAATTTTAGTTTTCCACACCTGGAAGTCACTAGAAAACTACGCAATGAACAAACAAGGAAAAAAACTTAACAATCAGCAAGATTAAACTAACCTATTACGCAATCAATAATTTCAAGCCAATTATAATCAAAAAGGCCTATTTCTATTTAAAAAAAAAAAAAACTTAACTGAGACTATTTTTAATAACTTATGACATTTGCTTAAATTAATTATTTATTAAATGATAGATTTCATGGGATGTTTGCTGACTCGCCTTTACAAAAATTGTTACTTACTATGATATTTGTTGCTTTAATTTCTTGTTTGTTGGATTTATAGCCTTTTTTACATGAATTATTTATAGTTTATTAAATCACAAACAGTAGTTCATTTAAATCACACAATTTTTAATTAATTATTTCACTAAATAACACTCGCGGCGTTCGACTACCGAATTAGAACTAGTAGTTGCTAATAAACTGAAAAGACAAATATGAATTGATGATTGATGCGCTTGTTGTTATTGTTGTATGAAAACAAGGAGAAGAGAAATGCAATTGAAAGTAGGGGTGATGCTGCCAGATGTTTGAATAAATAAAATTTTAAATAATTTAAATATGAATGTTAATCATATTTTCTTCCAGACACAGACTAGAATATAGGCTAGACCATAAGACAAGACTATAGACTAGACTATAGATTAGACTATAGATTAGACTATAGATTAGACTATAGACTAGACTATAGACTAGACTATAGACTAGACTATAGACTAGACTATAGACTAGACTATAGACTATAGACTAGACTATAGACTAGACTATAGACTAGACTATAGACTAGGCTATAGACTAGACTATAGACTAGACTATAGACTAGACTATAGACTAGACTATAGACTAGACTATAGACTAGACTATAGACTAGACTATATACTAGACTAGACTAGACTATACACTAGACTATAGACTAGACTATAGACTAGACTATAGACTAGACTATAGACTAGACTATAGACTAGACTATAGACTAGACTATTACTAGACTATAGACTAGACTATAGACTAGACTATAGACTAGACTATAGACTAGACTATAGACTAGACTATAGACTAGACTATAGACTAGACTATAGACTAGACTATAGACTAGACTATAGACTAGACTATAGACTAGACTATAGACTAGACAATAGACTAGACTTAAGACTAGACTAGACTGTAGACTAGACTATAGACTAGACTATAGACTAGACTATAGACTAGACTATAGACTAGACTATAGACTAGACTATAGACTAGACTATAGACTAGACTATAGACTAGACTATAGACTAGACTATAGACTAGACTATAGACTAGACTATAGACTAGACTATAGACTAGACTTTAGACTAGACTATAGACTAGACTGTAGACTAGACTATAGACTAGACTATAGACTAGACCATAGACTAGACTATAGACTAGACTATAGACTAGACTATAGACTAGACTATAGACTAGACTATAGACTAGACTATAGACTAGACTATAGACTAGACTATAGACTAGACTATAGACTAGACTATAGACTGTACTATAGACTAGACTATAGACTAGACTATAGACTGTACTATAGACTAGACTATAGACTAGACTATAGACTGTACTATAGACTAGACTATAGACTAGACTATAGACTAGACTATAGACTAGACTATAGACTGTACTATAGACTAGACTATAGACTATAGACTAGACTATAGACTATAGACTAGACTATAGACTATAGACTAGACTATAGACTAGACTATAGACTAGACTATAGACTAGACTATAGACTATATACTAGACTATAGACTAGACTATAGACTAGACTATAGACTAGACTATAGACTAGACTATAGACTATACTAGACTAGACTAGACTATAGACTAGACTATAGACTAGACTATAGACTAGACTGTAGACTAGACTATAGACTAGACTATAGACTAGACTATAGACTAGACTATAGACTAGACTATAGACTAGACTATAGACTAGACTATAGACTAGACTATAGACTAGACTATAGACTAGACTATAGACTAGACTATAGACTACTATAGATAGACTAGACTATAGACTAGACTATAGACTAGACTATAGACTAGACTATAGACTAGACTAGACTAGACTATAGACTAGACTATAGACTAGACTATAGACTAGACTATAGACTAGACTATAGACTAGACTATAGACTAGACTATAGACTAGACTATAGACTAGACTATAGACTAGACTATAGACTAGACTATAGACTAGACTATAGACTAGACTATAGACTAGACTATAGACTAGACTATAGACTAGACTATAGACTAGACTATAGACTAGACTATAGACTAGACTATAGACTAGACTATAGACTAGACTATAGACTAGACTATAGACTAGACTATAGACTAGACTATAGACTAGACTATAGACTAGACTATAGACTAGACTATAGACTAGACTATAGACTAGACTATAGACTAGACTATAGAGGACTATAGACTAGACTATAGACTAGACTATAGACTAGACTATAGACTAGACTATAGACTAGACTATAGACTAGACTATAGACTAGGCTATAGACTAGACTATAGACTAGACTATAGACTAGGCTATAGACTAGACTATAGACTAGACTAGACTATAGACAAGACTATAGACTAGACTATAGACTAGACTAGACTATAGACTAGACTATAGACTAGACTATAGACTAGACTATAGACTAGACTATAGACTAGACTATAGACTAGACTATAGACTAGACTATAGACTAGACTAGACTATAGACGAGACTATAGACTAGACTATAGACTAGACTATAGACTAGACTATAGACTAGACTATAGACTAGACTATAGACTAGACTATAGACTAGACTATAGACTAGACTATAGACTAGACTATAGACTAGACTATAGACTAGACTATAGACTAGACTATAGACTAGACTATAGACTAGACTATAGACTAGACTATAGACTAGACTATAGACTAGACTATAGACTAGACTATAGACTAGACTATAGACTAGACTATAGACTAGACTATAGACTAGACTATAGACTAGACTATAGACTAGACTATAGACTAGACTATAGACTAGACTACAGACTAGACTATAGACTAGACTATAGACTAGACTATAGACTAGACTATAGACTAGACTATAGACTAGACTATAGACTAGACTATAGACTAGACTATAGACTAGACTATAGACTAGACTATAGACTAGACTATAGACTAGACTATAGACTAGACTATAGACTAGACTATAGACTAGACTATAGACTAGACTATAGACTAGACTATATACTAGACTATAGACTAGACCTATAGACTAGAACTATAGACTAGACTATAGACTAGACTAAGAAGACTAGACCTATAGACTTAGACTATAGACTAGAACTATAGACAGAACTAAATGAGACTAGACTATAGACTAGAACTATAGACTAGACTATAGACTAGACTTAGACTAGACTATAGACTAGACTATAGACTAGACTTAGAGACTAACTATAGACTAGACTATAGACTAGACTATAGACCTAAGACTATAGACTAGACTATAGACTAGACTATAGACTAGACTATAGACTAGACTATAGACCTAGACTATAGACTAGACTTATAGACTAGACTATAGACCTAGACTATAGACTGACTATAGACAACTATAGACTAGACCTATAGACTAGACTATAGACTAGACCTGTAAGCTATAGACTTGACTATAGACTAGAATTCACCATAAAAATTTGATTATTTAAATTGATTGGTCCGCCTGGGAATCAACTTATTACTTAATTCCTTTAAAGTACTTTTTGACCAAATGTTAAAAAAAAATAAGTTAAATTTTATATGGGGTTTTCTTTCCATTTATGCTGCATGTAAATAGGTTCCAAAAACAGTTAATATTTTTGCACTTATCAATTAAGGTCTATTAAAATTGATTGGCATAAATTGTTTCCCTTATATTTTCTCTTTTGTTTAAATCCAAAACTGATCAAAAACCTTGTAAAAATACATAAATATTAAAAAAACTCAGTACATGACACAACAACAAAGTAAAAAACACTTAAGTACTTGTGTAAGTATGTACTGAAGAGAGTCATAATTAAATTACAACAATGATTTGTAAATTAAAATGTATTTAGCAAAATAAAATAACAACAATAAAATATTACAGCAAAAATCAATGTAAAGCTTACATTGTATGTAAAAAAACAACAAAACAAAATATTTTTAAGTACAAATAAGTGAAGTGAATACAAATACTTGAATAACAAGTTATTTGTTGTTGTTGCTTAATAGTTGTTATTAACACATATAAACAAACACTTGTAAAAAGAAGTAACGTAAAAGTACTCTCTTACATTTACAGGTAAAAATACACAGGTAAGCTTAACATATACAAACTCAAAAAGAATATGTTGTATTTACTAAACTCTGGAACAACAACAGCCCCACAAAACAATTTTACAGTAAAATATAAAAAAAAATGCTACAAAAAAAGAGGTTGAATAAGATCACTTTTTCAAAATGTCAAAAGCTTAGCACAGGTGTGATCATGTTGTTGACGTCGCTCCTTGAAAACACGAAAATAAAATCATAAGAAAAATTGAAAAAAAAAGAAACAGATTTTAAGCAACTGTTGCAAATTGTAAGAGAAACAAAAACAAGAACAACAACAACATTATATGCACCATTAAAACAGCATCAATGAATTTTTCTATAACAAATCCAACCAAACAACTAAAAAGCCAACCAAGCAGCTGCTGCTCCTCTAAAGTCCATTATTTAAAATCGTGCGAAAATGGGAGAAGAAAATTTTAATTTACAACAAAAAGCGAAACTAATAATAATTTGACCAGCAAAGAGGACTTTTAAAAAATTTCTACAGAGAACTTTCATATGGTAGTGTGCTTTTTCGTCAGAATTTTCTTAAAGAACTATGTTTCAGAAGTTTCTTTTGTGAGAATTCTCTACTGAAAGCTTTAATTCCAAAAAGTTTTTAAAGAAAGCTTTAGATTTGAAGAGCTTTTTTCATAGAAAGCTTTTTGACGAAAAGTTATTCTACAGAGGCTTACTGGAGAAATAAAATTTGAATGGAAAGCTTTTTTAAGAACACTTTTCTACAGAAAGCATTTTGTACCATAAGTTTCCTATAAAAACAATTTTGTCAGAAAAGCTTTCGATAGAAAGCTTTTTGTGGGAAGAGTCTTCTATGGAAGCTTTTAGTGAAAAAAGTATTCTAAAAAAAGTTTTCTATGGAAAGTTTCCTGTCGGATGAGCTTTCTACAAGACTTTCTGCCTTCTTTAGATAGTTTTCTGCCGGAAAGAATATAGAAAGATTTCTGACTGAAATTTTGTTATATAAAGCTCTCTATTGAATAAGTTCCCTAAAGAACAATTTTTGTATGAAGATTAATTATAGAAAGCTTTTTTGGAAACGTTTTATATTCATAATAAAGCTTTTAATCTAGAAAGCTTTCGTTCGGAAAGAGTTTTGTATAAAAAGTCGCCTTTTTGGAAATTATTTATATCGGAATTTTTTTATAGATATCTTTCTGTGGTAAGAGCTTTCCATACAAAGCTTTGCTTTTGAAGAAGTTTCTTTTAGAAGAGTTTTCAATATAAAGCTTTGGTTTAAAACAATTTAATATTGAAAAATTTCTTTTGGAATAGAGTTTTTTCTTATGTCTAAACCTAAAACCCTGACAATCCTATGTATCCAATTTAAAATACGTCCCAACAATCAGCACAGCATTTGGGTTCATTGAGTGCAGCAGTACAAAGAAGTACGAGCAACAACAGAATTCGTTTATAAACAAACCAGATTTCTGTGTTTTGGTTTTTCTTGCAACGAAAATACATTTTATTTTTATACAATAAAAACCACAAATGTGAATTGGAAATAACAACAAAAAAAGTTTTTTTTTTTTAAATAAATATATTTTTTGCAGTTTTCCTCCGAGATCGAAACAGGTTTAATGCATGTTTATAGTATGCCTCTCAGTATGTAGTACGGGCTTTTAGTCTTTCTGTCAGTCCAATAGTACGTCTGTCTCATTGTTATGGTCTTACCTTAACTACTCCATATAAACTCGCGTGTATATTAGGGTGAGCACGTTTGCTAGATGATTGTTTTTCAGATAAAGCTTTATATAAAAAAGCTTAAGCTTTCAGGAGAAAGCCTTCCGTAGAATAACTTTTAAGGAAAGAACTTTAATAGTAGATTTTTCAAGGAAAACACTTTTTATAGAAAAGCATTAAAAAGCTTAAGAAAAAAGAAATCTTTATATGGAAGACTTTCCAAGAAAAAAATCTTCTGTTGAAAATCTTTCAACAGAAAAGTTGAATTCAAAAAAGCTTAACAAAATAGAAAGCTTAATATAAAAGACTTTTTAAGAGAAAACCTTCTATTGAAAGGTTTTCAAATGAAAACTTGAAAGGAAAGAATTTTTCAATGAAATTTTCGAAAAAGCTTTCAAGGTAAGAGTTTTCCAAAGATGGCTTTCAATAGAAGAGTTTTAAAGAGACAACTTTCTATGGAGAGAAGAAGAGAAGTCTATAAAATACTTCTCAGTAGAAATGTTTCAATATTTATATTTTTCAGTAGAAAAATTCCTTAAAAATAAATTTTAATAAAAAAACTGTTGATAAAAGAACTTTTAAAGGAATTTAAAAATAAAGCTTTAAAACTTTAAAAACGCAAGAAAACAGTCAAACAAAGCAAGAGTTTTCTATAGAGGAGTTTCTAAGCTTTAAAAGCACAGTTTTTAAGAGAGCTTTCATAAAAGAAGACGAAGTTTTTAAACATAAATTTTACTAAAAAAACTTTTTATAAAAGAACTTTTAAAGGAATTTAAAAATAAAGCTTTAAAAACTCAGTTTTTAAAAGAAAACAGTCGATATAAACGATTTTAAGCAAAAGTTTTCTATAGAGGAGATTCTAAGAGTTTAAAAATAAAGCTTTAAAGGCGCAGTTTTTAAGAGAAAGCTTTCATAAAAGAAAACATTTGATATAAAGTTTTTGAACAAAAATGTTCTATAGAGAAGCTTTATATAGAAGAGTTTTTTTAAAGAAAACTTGCTATGGAGAAGTTTTTAAAAGAGAAAAAAGCTTTTATGAAAAAGCTTTATATACTTAGAAGTGTTTCAATACAACTTAATTAGAACAGATTTCAAGTTTAATTAATATAGTTTTCAATGGAAAATTGTTAAATTTTATTAACTAATTTTTTTCTGTGAAATTGAACCACCTTAATGCACATACGTTTTATTTAGCATCAATTGGATACGTCTATGAGTGAACGCAAGCCCGCTCCCGTTCGGTTAATCATTTGCCTCCTGTTTTATATTAAAATATTTTAAGTTTTATTATTATTTCATCTTCTGGTTGTGGCAATTTGTGTTGTTGGTGGTTTCTTATTTTTTACTTCTTTTCCTCTTTAGCTGCTTTGTTAGTTGTTTTTTTATATCTTTATATAACAGGATGAATGTTTAAATTTGTCGAAGGGGGTTTATATAATCAGTTTGAGACAAGTGTTTGTAATGTTTTATAGAGGAACTGGCTACAACAATAGGAACTGCAATTTGTTTTCTTCGATTTCTGGGAAAATAGAGCTTTTAATACAGACAAGATCTGGATCAGAATTTAATCTAAATGGAGAGTTTATTATAGCAAAGATGTACTGAGCATTTGTTTCTACAACAATCCTACTGCAACCGATCTTAGCGTGTTACAAATTCGTTGTGTTCCATTCAACACTAACTGGTTTTTTGGTTATACTCTGCTTTAAAGCTGGCTATAAGCAAATAACTACATAAGTGCACAACAATATCAAGTTGGTACCAACGATGAAACTGATGTTGCTGTTGTTGCTGCTGCAGCTATAAACAATCATGTTCAGTTGCACCAGCACCAGTTGGGGAGACCCTTAAGCACAAAACAGCATCACATGGATACGAATCGATTGTACATCTGTTCTGTGATGCCCGAGATCCTAGTGATGTATGCACAAGTTTAACTGTATGGATGTATGTAGGTTCCAACTGATTTTATTAATACATAAGTATAGTTGTATGTATGTATTCCAATACACACATTTTGAACATATAAGTGAATGAGTGTGGTTTTTGTGTGATTTGTATCGTTTGCAGGTTTTTCTGTACGATTTTTTTCATGTTCGCTAAAATAAAGCAAAAAAACAAAAAGATGAAAACTTTAAAATGTTATCAACGTTACCAATGTTATATTTTCATTCTTGTCTCGTTGATTTAATACAATGCAATACTTTTGCTGCTGTTCTATACTTTAACAATTGCGTGCGTACATCTGCTCGATATTTTTGCCTTTTTTTTTTTTTTTTGCTTTATTGGTTCATTCTCATTTTGTGGGCATTCATCCAGTTTTACAATACTTTAGCCATTGATACGCACATACTATAACCAGATATTGATACTTATACACAAATGTACTCGTAGTAGTACATGTTTTGCTAAAAATGCAACTCTCGTTGTTGCATTTCAGTTCATAAAGATTGAATTTTACGTCCTTATAATGATTTTGCCTGCTGATGCTGATATTACTGTGGCTGCTGCTGCTACTACTAACATGCCACATTGCATAAAACCCTATATACATATGTACATATATTTGTACTCGTTTGTTTGCTGGCAAAATCATGAAAAACAGAAACCCCTTTAACCAGCAACCGACCAATGTGATCTTGTCTTCACACATTTTTACAATTGATGGTGAGTGAACTGACCATAATGGACCAAAAACAACAACACAACACAAAATTATATTAAAAACAGACATTCACACACATGGTCACACACATTAAAATGCCACAAAACTAAGTACAGTAGTTTTCCGATTTAACGACCATTCAATTCTACGAACATCGCATTTAACGAACAAGCTAATTTTTCCTATTGACTACCTTAAATAACGAATAAAACTTGTTTTTTGTACTCTGTTTAACGAACTAATAAAAATATTATTATTTAAATGAAGATAAAATGACATTTATCAAAAATAACAAATAACCTAAGTTGTAGCGGTGCTTTTATACCCAAAACTGTAACACATTCTGGGTTCTTATTAAATTTTAGTTCGATGTAGCTATGTCCGTCCGTCCTTCAGATAATGACTTTAACGCTCATTACTCGCTTAACAATACGATTAAATTCGATTCAAACATGTTCTATACTAACCGAAATCTCTAACAAATTTTATGGGAATCGGTCCATAATTGACCTTACCCTCCATATCAGGCCCCTTAAGAAAATTACTTCAACGCTCATTACTCGCTTAAAAATACGAGTATAGCGATGAACTTCGAGAAATAACTTTAACGCTCATGACTGAATTAAAAATACAGCGATGAAATTCGACACAAATATGGTTTGAAGGTGGGTATAAAAGATCCGGAACTTTGTGTTTTGTGCTATTTTTATAAAAAAAAGAATTAATTTTTATAAAATACCTATTTTTAATTATTTTCCTACCAAAAACCCATGTTTTAGTTAGTACTGCATATAACGAACTTTTCAATTTTACGAACAGGCCTGACAACATATGGGTTCGTTAAATCGGAAAACTACTGTACAACAAAACATTGGTGAAAAAAAATCAATCAATATTAATAAGAAGCCGAAGTAGAAAATTAAAGGGATTTTTGGGTAATTTTTTGGATAAAACACTTAAAGCTTTCTTTAGGAGAATTTTCCTATAATTTCACAAAAATTAAGTTTATGTCTATAAAATACTTCCCTTTTGAGCAATATTTTATAGAATGTTTTTTTTTTTGTTTCTATAAAAAGCTCCCGCATGGTACAATTTTCGCTAGAAAGCTTTCATTCAGAACAATTTCCTATTTAACTCTTGCAGTTATAATTATATTTTATAGAATACTTTGTTTTTTTAATTTTCACACAGAAAACTTTTTAATCTTTCTTATTAAAGCTTTTTCCGAAAACTTTATTTTCAGAAGTTCTTCACAGAAAACTTTATTATACAGTTTTTGTTTTAAAAATAGGTATAAAATAAACCACTTGAAGCCTTTTTTTAGAATATTTCAAAAATCCTCTAAATATGAATTGAAAGCTTTAATTTAAGATACTTTAAAATATTATGTTATATTTAAAGCATAATCTTATAGAAACCCTTTTATTTATGACCAAAAAGCTTAAATTTAAAATACTCTACAATAGAAACTTATACTTAGAACAAAAAACCTTTTGGGAGTAGAGCTTTCTTTAGAAAAATTTTCTGTAGAAAGTTTTCCAATAAAAAAAGTTTTCTTGGGACAACTTTCCCTCACACTTTACCATAAAACCTTTATACTTAATACCGGAACTTATAGATAACCTCGTTTTAGCAGAGCTTTCTTCAGAAAAGTTTTCTATAGATACTTTTCCTTAAAAAAAAGTTTCATAAGACAATTTTCCCTTACGTTCATTTAGAACAGATTTCTTTAGATAACATTTCCTTACAAAAGTTTCCATTAGTCAACTACTGTTGCAAATATATCTGATAGTAGTCTCTCTTTATCTTTAAAAAGCTTTTGATAGAAAACTCTTTTCTAACATTTTTTCTTTAAGAAGAAATGTCTTTGTTGTGTTAAATTTTTACATAAAACTTTCTTTAAGAAAAATTTTTTATAAAAAAGCTTTCTTTAAAAAGTTTACTCTAGCAAACTCTTTTTTCAAGATTTATTTTTTGAAAAGAAATCTTTCTTCATATAACAATTGTCTACGAAGAGCTTTCATTTGAAAATTTTTTCTGAAAATTAAATTTAGAATAGTTACAGAAAACTTTCTTTAAGAATATTTTTTATAAAAAAAGCTCTCTTTAAAAAGTTAAAGAAATTTTTCTTCATATAACAATTGTCTATAGAAAGCTTTCATTTAGATTTTTTTGTTGAAAAATTAAATTTAGAATAGTGTCCTATAAAAAGCTTTTACATATAAAACTTTTCTAGTGAATAGCTTTTATATACATAGACAGACTTTTATAACAAAAGCTTTCAGTAACATTTTTGAAAAATTTTCTTTGAAATGTTTATATTTGGAACATTTTTTTTTTGAAAAAAATTTCAATTTCAAAAAGTTTTCTGTAGACAGCTTTTATTTAGAAAGAAAGCTTTTTAATCTAACAATTCCTTAGAAAGTTTTCTTTTATAATATTTATATTCCATTGAGAAGTTTAAGTTTAGCTTTTACTTAGAAGCGTTTTTAAGATAGAGCATTTTTTATAAAAAAAAGTCTTTTAAAATATAATGAGTAGAAAGCTGTCTATTTAGAAGAGATTTTCTAGAAAACTTTATATCTAAAAGAGGAGGTTTTTTTCAATTATAAAAGTTTTCTGTAGACAGCTTTTATTTAAAAAAACTTTTCTTAAGAAAGCTTTTTTAATCTTACAATTCCTAAAAAGTTTTCTTTTATAATAGTTATCTTCCATAGAAAAGTTTACGTTTAGCTTTTAGAAGCGTTTTTAGATAGAGCTTTTCTCCATAAAAAAAGTATTTTAAAATATATTGAATAGAAAGCTCTCTATTTAGAAGATATTTTCTAGAAAACGTTATTACTAAAAGAGGAGGTTTTTGGATGTTTTTTGGCAAATGAATTTTAGTGGCAGACAGCTTTTATATAGATAGCTTTTTCTTAAAAAACAGTTTACTTAATACATATAATAGAAAAGCTTCCATTTAGAAACATTTTCTACATCGAGCTTTTTCTCTATAAAGCCCTTTAAGAAATGTCCAGAAAAAATTTATTTTTAAAAGAAAAGGTTTTAGGAAATTTTTGTTTGGGAAAGGAATTCGAGTTTTTAGTACCAGTGTTATATCACAAAAAGTACCAGTTTTCAATTTCGTGCCTTTTTTCAACAAAATTTTACCTCTACAATACTTAACAAATAATCAGGGTGTATAAAAATAATTACAACATTTTTTGTTGATGAAACAACACCAGACAAAAACATCATATAAAAAAAGATAAAAATGCTTAAAACTTGTGCCTTAAGGCGACAAATGATCAAATTATTTTAACATACAAGCACACACGTAAAGACTTACATGTAATTATCAGTGGCATCTATAGCAAACGTTTTGTAAATATGTGGCATCACTACAATTACCCCATATCATTTATGAGTCCTGATGAAAAGTAAGTTCAAAAAAATAAAAGTCGAATAACTCGTAAAATTTATAAAGGAACCAAAAGAAAGCCTGTCAGGCCGTCAGTGTTTGGACATTAAAATGTCTTTTAAGACAGCAACAATTGCAAGCATATCAACAAAATGTTGTTGCTGCTGCCTCAACAAAGCATGTCACAATATCGTTTTACGCTTTACGCCACAGTCATCAAAATAATTGAATATGACGAATAATTGTAAGTGGAAGAGTTATTAATGTAATATTATATGTATTTTTTTATTTTTTCCGAAAAGCTCATTATGCATGTGACTGAAACATGCATTCGTTTTATGACTTTTTTGCTGCAGGTTTCGAAAAAAATAAACTAAAATGAAAACAATATACTGCAATGTTTATATGAAAGTAATGAACCTTTAGTTTAAAATTAAATGGACTTTTTAAAGAGAGAAAAAAACATTTTAAAAGGCAAAAATGATTTAAATCTTTGTTGTCTGTTATCGATTGTTTGCGATCTGAATGTTGTTAAATTACAAGGCATTTGAATATTGATGAGATAACTGGTTGGTTGTATGTGTAAAAGGAAATGTAATTTAAGATTTCTTTTCGCATGCTTTAAATGACAACACTTTGGCGGTAAATTAAATATAGATATAGGGTGATGGTTTAAATGGCATTTTTAATATCTTGGGTATGGCCCAACAACCCCAAATTACGAATATAAAAAAGGAACTTTAATTAGGAAGTTAATTATTTGATTAAAAAGGCAAACAAACAACCATGCTTGCCTTATCACTTACAGAGAAGACATGATTTGTATATAACCAACATTTGGAAGTAAACTTGCTTTTCTTAATAGAAAACTTTACTTAGAACACTTTACAGTAAATTTGTAACTCTCTTTGAAAAAGGTATTTTATAAAAGTTGTTTTAAAAAAACTTTAATTTCTTCTTTAAAATATAAATACAGAACAAGCTTTCAGAACATATTGTTATAGAAAACATTAATTTAAAAAAGCTTTCTTCAGAAAACTTCCTTTTTAGAAAAGTTTGCTCAGAAATGTTATTTAAAGAAGAGTTTTTTTCCGAAAATTTCTTTCGAAAAGTTTTTTAAGTGAATTTTTCTTTAGAAAAGCTTTTTTTCGCAAAGTTTTATTTAGCACAGTTTTCTTTAGTGAAGATTTCTTTGGAAAAGCTTTAAAAATGGTACTTGAAAAAAAGTTTTTTTCAGAAAATTTCTTTTGAAAAGTTTTTTAAGTGAATTTTTCTTTAGTAAAGCTCTTTGTGTAGTTTTATTTAGAATAGGTTTCTTTAGCAAAGATTTCTCTGGAATAGCTTTAGAAATGATATTTAAAGAAATTTGTTTGAGAATATTTCTTTCGAAAAGTTTTTAAGTGAACTTTTCTTTAGAAAAGCCTTTTTCGCGAAGTTTTATTTAAAACAGGTTTCTTTAGCGGAATTTTTTTTAGAAAAGCTTTCTTTAGAAGTGCTTCCTTTAGGAAAGCTCTTTTTAAAAAATATTTTTTTTTGACAAAAAACTTTATTTAAAATGAGTTTGCGAAAAATATCTTCTTGTATAATCTCTTTATAAAAGTATTTTTTGAAAAAGCTCACTTAGAAAAGCTGCTTTTAGAAAAACCTTTTTTATAACATTTTTTTACAAAACATAAGAAGAGCTTCATTTATAAATTATTTCTTAAAAAAAACTTTTCTTTAGAGAAGGTTTGAAAAGGCTTTCTTCAGAAGACTTCCTTTTTTGGAAAGTTTTTTAAGAGTTTTTTCGGAAAATTTCTTTCAAACGCTTTTTGAATAAATTTTTCTTTAGAAAAGTTTTTTGCGAAGTTTAGCGAAGATTTCTTTGGAAAAGCTTCCTTTAAGAAAGCTTTCTTTGAAAAAACTTTATTTAGAAATGCTTTTGTAGAAAACTTTTTTTACAATTTATTTAGAATAACCTCATTTACAAAAGCTACCTTTCTGAAAGCCTTTTTTTAATTTATTTTTTATAAAATATATCAAACTTTAATTGACTACAAATGTATTTCTTAGACTTAATAATTGCCATCATTCTTAAGAAAAGTTTTCTTTGAAAAAGGCTACATACTTAGAAAAGCTTTCTTTATAAAGCTTTTTTTATAAATTTTTTTTTTTTCTTTAGACAAGTTTTTTAATAAGTTTTTTAATTTTGTTTTTAGATTAGTAAGATTTATTTTACAAAAAATGCTTATTTAGATTAAAAAGAATTTTAGAAAAGCTTAATTTTAATCAATAGATAACTTTCAATAAGCGTATGTTGTTGTTGTTTCTTGCTTTTCACTTTTTTAATGACATTTTCAGAGGTTGTTTTGAATTTTTGCTTATATCTCCGTTATTTATGGACGGATTTTGCTGACTTTAAATAGGAAATTTCTCGAAAGCATATCTGATAGAATTATTAAATCTGAAAATTGATTTCAACAGACACACAGACGGACATGGCTTAATCGACTCCGCTGTCTGTAAGGATCCAGAATATATAGAAATTACAAATGGAATGAGGTTAACGGTACAAAAAGAGTTTTCTAAAGCAAATTTTTTAATAATTTTTTCTGAAGAAAACTTTTATATTTCTCACACAGATGAAATGATTTGTCTACAGAGAGTTTCCACTAAATTCTCAAGTTTTAAGAACCGTTTGTTCACAGTAACTTTCCGTTACTTCTAAATTGCTTCAAATTTAAATATATATTTCGTTAGTTCCACTCAATAAAATCAAACTTTAATTGACTACAAATGTATTTCTTAGGCTTAATAATTGCCTTAAAATATTGTTTTGATTTTATTCAAAATTTCCCAAAATAAGTTTGTAAGTTTGTTGTGTATCACCTCTACCTCCCATGTTGTTAGACTTCAGCAAATGTTTTAGTATCATTTCACTATATCGTTTTTTAGTTGTTTATGTTGTGATTTAATAAAAAAAAAATAAATGTAAATTTTATTCATAAATAAAAACAATAAGACGGCATGTTAAAGTTTTAAACTCTTATACAGACTGTGAAAGATTCAGATACATAATTTCATTTCATGTAGATTCTTTTAGAAAAACAACATTGGTTACTTTAGGTCTTAACATTAGAAATATCATAAAATACGAGGTGGGTTTTGGGGAAACTTTTTTTATTAAAATTATATATTTAAGTAATTTCGGAAGTAGACCTAATATGATATCCAATGTTGATGGATCTACGCTTCAGAACGAGCTGAGATTGATTATCATTTAATAGATGACATTGCTATAAATCTTACTGATATATTGATATTACAAAGAGCTTTAGATTGATTGTCGAAAAGGCCTCATGCATTTGGATGACTTTATAGGACCGATCTATTAGAAATATTTAGAGTGATAAGATTTACGTAAGAGAATAGAAGTTCGAAAGGGATTTATTAATTTGGATGACCTTATATTGTTTAGTCTTCTTTTACTGAGATACTGATATTCAACAGTCCATTATGAACACTTATGTCATTTTTTTGAAAGGGACCAAGGTTTAAATTTGTTAAGGCTTTCACCAAGCTTTACCATATAATTTTTAGGAACTTCGGAGGAACCAGGGACGTTACGATCAAATTCCAGCCATTTTAAACATAAGTTCTTCTTAATCAATGTTAACGCTTTGAAGAGAGAATAAACTTAATCGAAATTTGTCTAGAATCTAGTCTGGAACCTAAACCACCCTCGTTTAAACATAAATCGTTAGGTATGTTAATATTTTTTCTGTGAAATTAGTCCCTAACATAAGTTAACATGATTTTGTAATGTCAGTCCATATGTAAGTATGTTAGTATGTTAGCCTGAATGTCTGTCTGTCTGACTGCTTATTCATACATATGATTATTTTGCCATATTTATGTCTGTCTACAGCCTCTAACCTACCTACACTTTTGGTTACACTCCTCCTTTTGATTGTATTACATTTTAATACCAATGTTTCTTTTGTTTTTTTCTTGCTTTATGAAAATCAGTAAATCTGTTTTATTCTGTGATTTCTTTGAATATTTAAAAGTCTACTACTACAACATCTAATTTTATGCTTTGAAATGCTTAGGGGTATTTTACATTTTACAACTCGGTTTAGTTGCAGCAGCCCATGTGCCATGTCATGCACACACTGTTATGCTGGTGTAATGAAACTGCATATCTAGACTGACAGACTGAGTGATGACTAACTGACTGTTTGGGATTTGTTTGAATAATTTGGAAAATTTTCATTTAATCTATATCTAGATATATAAAAGAGTAGCGTTACTGACTGACTGATTCATCATCGCACAGCCCAAACGGCTGAACCTAGAATCATAAAATTTTGACAGTAGATGTGTTTTTGGTTATATAGATCCACTAAGGAGGGATTTTTTGAAATTTGTACATTTAGGGGTAAAAAAGGGGAAAAACAGGTTTTCTTAATTATCTTACCTAATATTAGTGATACAAGAAAGATTTTAAATGCACCTGTATCTACTCTTAAAATAAGCAGATGGGTGTCTGGTACTTTTTTGAAATTCGTACTTTTAAGGGGTGAAAATGTGTAACAAAGGTGATTTTGGTACCTTTTTTGGCCCTAATAAACTAATAAACAAAATAACATTTTTGTAAATATTTTAAATATATCTCCCAAAATTAGGAGACACCTGTTTCGTACTTTTTTAAAATTCTGTCTTTTTTGGGTGTAAAAGCGAGAAAACTATATTTTTTGTACTTTTTTTAGCACATTAAGAAATTTTTTTCGATTTATTGAAGTATCCCTATTAAATTACAGACTGTAATATTTATTGAAACAAAATTTTTGCTATTTCACTGGGGAAAAAAGTACCAAAAAGTGGAAAAACGGGAAATTTAATTTTATTCAAATTCATTGAAGCAATTTTAATAAAATTTGAAAGAGTAGTTTATTTACTCACACAAAATAAGCTATTGGTATATTATTTTGGAATTCGAGTACTAAGGCCTATATAGGACCAAATTCGAGTAAATTGTTTGGTACTTTTTGAAAGCACATTTTTTCTGAAACAAAAGAATGCAGCTTTGAATCGTTTGAGTTTTATCTGTGATATATAGATTAAATACGGAACATTTTGTAAACATAATTCTCGAAAAACTATATTTCTAAGCGAAAAGGGGAAAATTGTACTCTTTTTCTTAGTACTTTCCACTTATGTAGAATTTATTCCACTTTTGGTACTTTTTCTTTCTTTAAATGATACTCTTTGTATGTTCTTTAATATGAATTCAAAACACATGATTATTAAACATACACGGTCCTCATAGAATAAAATTCTTTAAGAGAGAACCTTTTAGTACTTTTTATCTCATAAAAGGTACTTTTTGAATTTTCAAATGCTAATTTATTCACATGATATTGAACGTAAAAAACTGAAACATTAAACAAAATTTTAATCAATTTTAATTTGTCTATAAAAATAAACAAAATTTTATATGTATTTAATTTTGGTTAGGGTAGCGAAGCATCCAGGGTATGCTAGTAAAATATGAATACAATATAAGGATTTAAGTATGATTTAATTAAACACATTTTATAGATTTAAACAAAAATTATCAAGTATTGTTGAAAACCTATTATTGTCAAAAAAAAAAAAATACATAAAAAACCATTATTAATAATTCTACCTTATTAGTCTTAGCATCAGCATAATTTTATGTTAAATATTATAAATTTCCATATTAATCATTATAAACAAAACAAAACTATATAAATATTTAATATCAAGTTTTGTTAATTTTAAAATAAAAACCTATGTCCAAATATTGGCATTAAATTAATATTTCTATTAATTTTATTCCTTAGTTACAGGCGGTCCATTACATACATACACAAATATTAAAACAACCTACTACCACTTATATTCATTTGAATTTTTTTCTTTCATTTTGATAAATTCGTTTTGCTTACCTTTTTGAAATATTTTTGCTAATTCAGCCATATTTTCTATAATTAATTTATAATTTTGCATTACACATATTAATTATATTATATTCTATGTATGTGTATGTGTTTTTTTTTTTCTATGAACCCATAGTTCTCATGATATTTTACTAAATTTAGTAAATGTTGACACATGAGTTTTTTTCTAGTGTGTAGGAATTTATAATTTTATTATTTAGAAAAAAATGTATACTGACATTTAGTAAAAGATACGCCTTTCTGGATTTTTAAAGCTTATTTTATTTATAATTATAAAAAATTTATATTTAAATCTAATTTAGATTTGTTGAAATCAGTTGACCAACAGGGGGTCTTTTTAAAGCTAAATATTTTACCGCAAAACCAGTTTAAATAAGGTTTAAAAAGATAACAATTGCCAATAAATGGAAGTCTATAGATTTTGGCAAAAATTTAAAAAAACAAATAAGATTATAGTTTGTTATAACCGATAGCCAACATCTGTAATATAGCTCCGTATAGGGGCTTAAGGTAATGATTATAATTTTTAAAATATACATTTCTGTCGTATTATAAAATATTGAAAAGATCTTTTGTCTTAACTTTTACTTATGGTAGCTATATATGTATATAAGTTTGAATTGTGTATTTCGGAATAGATCATCATATATGGACTTATGCAGGTCTTTAAGATTCGATTCTTTAGTTGTTTATTATCCCGGGTTACACATTGATTACAACTGTGCTCTATTGCCATATAACGTATCACAATATTAATATGAATATCATTATGATTTTCCCAAATAACACCTTTCATAGGGTCTTGGATCAACTATGAATCAAGCTTTACAGAATTTTGAAACAAACAATTCTTAATGAATCATAACGATTTTTGAATGATAACAGTTTAAGTTCCATCACTATTCTATAACATAGGAAGTAGCTTGTGACAAATTTTACCCTGATACTTACATTACATCTACGAGAGTTCGAACGATATGACAAAAGAACATTGGGTCCAAAATGTCATCGAAACTTTTTTAAATTACTACTTGATTACAAAACGTATTTTGGAAATATTACGGTATCCCGTGAACTATAAGAGATAGTGTTTTCGTGATGACTGATCGGTTATTATATGACCGATCTTTGTTTGGTTTTTATAGATGCGGTTGAACTTCGGAGACCCGGAAAACTATTTTAAAATATCATCTGTTTTAGTGATAAAATTAGGAATAATATAATTCTAACTTAGAAGCATGGTTGATAGGAGGATCCGAAGAAACACACCTAGACCACTATCGGACCTGTTTTCATGGAAAATGTTTGTTGGTAAAAACAAAAACGGAATTTATTATCGTCCGATGTTCAGAGACTCTGTTTCACGATATTTGGATGTAATTTCGATGAAATCTTCAGAGTTTCACTGTTCTCTCTAGATGCTCTACATTCGCCTGAATTCGCATGGCAATTTTTGTATAGCTGTGTCCGTAATTCTATGTGTCCACTCAGAATATGTACCATCATACTAACCTCAGACTTGCTTAATATAAGGAGGCTTCTCGTCCTGCTCTCGTTAGTGTCCCCCGGAGACAAGTTACCCTCATGAAAGACCCTCATCTTGGTGTTATTGCAATCCCGTGGAAAAGAGGTGCTACCTCTAGTCTACCGGGACTATAAACTAATCATAACAAGGAAAGAAACTCGGTCTTTCCTTGTTATGATTTGACATTGGGTTGAACCAGAGAACCACATAATCTGGTACAATGGAAACCGCAGGACACAGTTTCGGACTTTGTATTGTATCGGATATTGGAGGGGTCACTTCGAGGTGCACGCGGTGACTGTGATTTAAATCCAAATTCGCGGAAAGAGAATGTCGGTTAAAAGAATGATACACTGTAAAGAATATAATTCGGGATAAGTTCGGTGCTGTTGCCGAGACAACAGATAACCAACAGAGGAGTGAGTGTCTGACTAAGCATTGGAAATGAGTTGGTGCATAAGGAACTTACCCACCCGTATACATAGAGTGACTGTGTCGGATGTTGTTCTCTATGAGTGTGTCGAATGAATGAAGAATGTGCTGGATTGAATGGTGATGTAAGAAAGGTATCTTATATAACTGATACCATTGAATTTTCCTTTCTTGTCCAGTTATGTTCTGGGTTTACTACAGTATGTTCTCTCTAATTATGTACAAGTACTCGGCTTATTTGAGGAATTCGTGTTTCGGTCTCCATTATACGTCCCATCTGCGTGGTTGTAAACGCAAGTGATGTTTTTGCATCACGGAAATTAAGCTACGGTTCGAGTACATGCACCGGCAAGTGTTCACGTAAAGCACATCGACTTCTTGCTCTCGTTAAGCTTAGTCCATAGCATCTTTATTTCATCCATATTTTTAATTTAGACCTCAGCTCACTTCCCTTTAAAACTAGTATATTCGCACTTTCGTTACCGACTACTCACGAGTGGTCTGGTACCCCATTTGATGCATCCAAAGTTTAATCTGGTTTTACGTTATTTTTTCAATTTTCATATGATCCAAAAGATAAAAACCTTTTAAATTTACGAAAATTTTAAAATTATTTCAAAGCCTTAAAATTCGGAAATTATAATTTCTAATTTTCGATACTAAATACACCTGAGTCGCTATTAGGTCATTTTCGTGAAAAATTATTGATGGAAAAACCTTATATAACGTTTAATCTAAAGAAATTATCGTCCAACCATCAGAATCTAGTTTCCTGGACATATTTCTTTAACATTTTCCAATCAGTCCAAGATTGGACGAAACCTTGGCAATGTCATAGAGAATTAGATAATTTCAGTTGATTATACTAAAATTGGGTCAAAATTCTATTTAAACTTTTGACCTGTATGTACACACATACAAACAAACTAACAAAAAGTGATTATTAAATAAAAACTTATTTCAATCAAAATTATAATACTTCTAGTTCGATAATCTATACTAGAAATGTCTGATTTTAATTATATATTTTGTAAATTAAATTGTTTTGTTCTATTTAGATATACAACCCCCTTTAGATATAACTTCCTGTGATTTTGTAGCGTCGTCCGACCATTTTCAAATTGGCTAAAACAAGAAAAGGTAGCAAAAACAGCACACAGGTAAAGTAGGTTTTTAGGTTATGATGACCCTTAATAATAAATTTTCAGCCGTAAAACTTGTACACAAGCAAACAAACACATAACAAGTTGCATACAACAATCGATGTGCAGCATGAATGAGCCATCATAATTATTGTGTTGTAAAATCATGAACTAAAGAATAATTTCTTGTTTGGGCCTCAAAGTGTGATGATGATGATGTTGTATAAATAATAAAAAATAAACAAACAACACATTGTTTGTTTGTGTGTTTGAGAAACATATGCATGAGCAGCATAAAGTTTATATTTGACATTTTGATTAGGACTACAGAGTCAGATTGAGTCAGTCATTCAGTCATGTTGCAACATGTTAATTACAATTAAAAACATTTATAAATATTTAGACACATCATTATTAAGGCTGCAAATACTTTACTAATACATTCATTTAGTTGTACATATTTAGAAGGAAAATGTGCAGGCCCAAGTGAAAGGTGGTAGCGGTGGTGGACTCAGACATTTAGTTTAGTTCAACAATGATTTTGAAAAATAAAAAATCAATAAATAAATAAATGAAGGAAAAAACTGCAACAACAACAACATTAAGCAAGATCTAATAATAGTACAAGTCCATAGAAAAATGATTTGTGTTTGTTGGCATGAGTGCATGTGTGTGTGTGTTTTATTTTGTTTTTCAAGAAAAGACAACAAACAGACATGTTTAACCTAAAAAAAAAAACAACAATAAAAATAAAACAGAAAAAATGTGTTTTTGTTTACAGATCTGCTAATAAACAGAGCAGAGAGGGAGAATAATTAACATAAATTTAAGAGAATTCTCTTAAATAAGGCACTAATGCTCTTCTTTGCAGACTTGTTTTCTTTTCAAAAATTTTAAAGAGTACACATACTCACTCTTTTTTTTTTAATTTTTTCAAATTATAAATTCTCTTTGATATAACAGCTGTATTTAAAAATGAATGCTCTGCTTTACAGAAAAAATCAAAATACAGCTGCAAATAACGGTAAAGTGCCTACAGAAAAAATGAAATAAAAAAATTAACCCTCTTTTTATGCCAATGAACCAAAACAATCAGCAAACCAACAAACGCATTAACTTATTATTTATTCACTTAGTTGGCATAATTGTAATACATACTTTGATTAAAAATGTAATTTTTATAAAACTTTAGTAAATTCTAGCAGAATACAAAATACGTCATATTAGTTTCATCGTTAATATTTAATGATTTATGGGTACATATTTCTAAAATCAACAAACAAAAATCGCCCATATTTACTTCCAAAAATCGATTTTTTGGTCAAAAACTTAAAATTGCTAATAACTTTTTTAAAACACGTTTAATTTGAAAAATAAGCTTATTTTGTGATCACCCATACTAACCTCGATCACCCATACTAAAACCGATTTTTGATCAAAATCCTAAATCGCGTTTAATTTGAAAAATATTTTGTGATCACCCATATTTACCTTCGAAAATCGGTATTTTGGTCGAAAACCTTGAAGAAACTAAAATCGCTTATAACTTCGTTAAAACACGTTTAAATTGGAAAATAAGCTAATTCTGTGATCACCTATATTTACCATAAAAAAACCGATTTTTTGATCAAAAACTTAAAATCGCTTATAACTTCGTAAAAACACGTTTAAATAGAAAAATAAGCTTATTTTGTGATCACCCATATTTTTCTTCAAAAATCGATATTTTGGTCGAAAATCTTGAAGAAAATTAAATTGCTTATAACTTCGTTAAAACACATTTTAATTGAAAAATAAGCTTATTTTGCGATCATTCATATTACCTTAAAAAATTGATATTTTGATCGAAATCCCTAAAGAAACTAAAATCGCTTATAACTTCGTTAAAACACGTTTAAATTGAAAAATAAGCTCATTTTGTGATCACTCATATTTCCCTTCAAAAATCGATATTCTGGTCGGAAACCCTGACAAAACTAAAATCGATATTTTGGTCGAAATCCCTAAAGAAACTAAAATCGCTAATAACTTTGTTAAAACATGTTTAAATTGAAAAAAATAAGCTTATTTTGTGATCACTCGTATTTCCCTTCAAATATCGGTATTTTGGTCGCAAATCTTGAAGAAACTAAAATAGCTTATAGTTTCGTTAAAACACGTTTAAATTGAAAAGTTAGCTTATTTTGTGATCACCCATATTTACCTTCAAAAATTGATTTTTTGGTCAAAAACCTAAAATCGCTTATAACTTAGTTAAAACACGTTTAAATTGAAAAATACGCTTAAAACTTAAAATAGCTTATAATTTCGTTAAAACACGTTTAAATTGAAAAATTAGCTTATTTTGTGATCACCTTATTTACTTCCAAAAAATCGATGTTTTTATCAAAAACTTTAAATTGCGTATAACTTTGTTAAAACGCGTTTAAATTGAAAAATAAGCGTATTTTGTGATCACTTATATTTACTTTCAAAAAATCGAATTTTTGGACATTGAAGTCATGAATTTGGCAAGGTCATCAAGGCTCGTATAAAACTTATTTCTGCTACTTTCCATCGAGATAGAGGTATACTTAACATAAATATGAGCTTAAAGGCCCTTTTCGGGGTGTTCTGTTGTATGGGAGCTAGGCTGAATAATGGACCGATTTTAACCATTTTCAATAGGCTTGGGCCAAAAAAGTGCGTGTACCAATTTTCATTGAAAAATATTGAAAATTGCGACCTGCACCTTGCGCACAAGGTTTACGTGGACAGCCAGCCAGCCAGACGGACGGACAGACGGGCATAGCTTAATCGACTCAGAAAATGATTCTAAGTCGATTGGTATACTTTAAGGGTATAGAACGAATATTTTTATGTGTTACAAACATCAGCACAAATCCAATATATCCCCCCACTAAAGTGGTGTAGGGTATAATAAGCTTATTCTGTGATCACCCATATTTACCTTCATAAATTATAACTTCATACGCTTATAACTTCGTAAATCTTTAGTTTTTAATACCCTTAGACAATTTCCGAAATTTTATTTTTCAAATAAATACAACCAACATTTACTCAATTTTGTTACATATGTACATATACTACACAAATTATGCCAAACTGCCTTTGCAGTTTTTATTCTACATTTCCAACAATAACAATTGATTTAAATACACAAATTTACATTTTAAATGCAGGCCTGTTTTTAAGTTCAATTTTCAAAATCTAAATGCCAGTTATTGTGTGTGTGTGTTTCTGCTTCAAATTGTTGTTATTATGTAGTTACAGAAAAAATATGCCCATTTGCCGCGCCGCTGATTTAATTGAAGTTTTCAAAACAATTTAGCAACAATTAACATAAATTAATCGAAATCATGTTGGCTGTTTTCATTTTCATTTTTCAACTCATTTCAATTTCAATAGAAAACTGGAATTCATTCATTTAACCAAAAATTTGTTTGTTTAATGGAAAAGTGTGCCGCCAATTAAAAGTACAGAGAAAAAAACAACAATGTTTTAAAACAAAAAATGCTAAAACTCACATAAAATGTTCAATTAAACACCCGCCCGCACTTATTAATAGAAACTTATAATAAAATTATTTGAATTTATTATTTAGTTGAAAACAATTTAAAATATTTCGTTCAGAATTTCGACTATAACAAACATAAATTTGACTTTAATTCGTTACAGCTAATAAATAATAAAAAAACAATAAATTTATGAATAAATTTTTAATTGTGGTTTTAATTATGAAAAATTCAGTGTTAATTACGGACTGAATGTTATTGTTAGTATGATATGTTATAAATTTAAAAAAAAAAAAAAAAAAAAAAACAAGTAAGAAATTATAGTCGGGCGAGGCCGACCATATAATTTGACAAAAATATAATGTGATTTAGTTGCCATAATAAAGCATTTAAGTTGAATTGTACCTTGCCTTAGATATACATACATACTTAAGCCGTTTATTGTTGAATAAAATTGTGGACATTTAAGTGAAATTTTGATGGGGGCTTTTCATAGGGGCTAGGGTCATATGGGAACCTATTATTATGGAATTCGTGGGGGTCATCATGTCTTGTATACAACTTGGTTATTGCAGCTTTTTGTCGAGATATGAGTATATAAACATAATTATGAACTTAAAAGCCCTATTCGGCGGGTTCAGTTTAAGGTGGGTATAGGACCAATATTATTGTGCGTTACAAACATCAGCACAAACCCAATATACCCTCCCCACTAAAGTGGTGTAGGGTATAAAAATGACAAGAAGCTATCATAGTTTTTAATTGAAATGAGACCCAATTTATTAGTTAAGTTTAATTGTTAAATATTAGATCACACATGAACATTTAAATTAATGTGACATTCAGAGAAGAAGACATTCGTTAAGGAGTTTATAGTTATTTCCATGCTATTAATTGCGCAGTGGCTTGAGAAGTGGAATATTTCGAAAAATATTCAATTATCACTTCACTTCAAACTGAAATATGTATAATTTTTGATTATTTTAGTTAATCATGTTCGAGTTTAGAATAGGGAAAACAAATCATGACTCAGCTAATTCCAAACAATTAGTATCAACAGTATTAATACTTATGCAACTGTGTCTTACCACTCCTTTTAAGAAAAGTACAGTTATTTCTTTGAAAACCGTACGAGCTATTAATTATTTCTCATAACTATAAAGCATAGTTCGACCAAAACGGTTATCAGGGTCCGACTCGGAGATACAAGCCGATGCAAAATATTGAAAAATCTCTGTATAATAGTCTGTTATATAGAAACCTGTCTCTATGTAAGTTTTTTCTGCAGAAAATAGACATTATTATAGTAGTTTTCACTATTTTAATATTAGCACAATGTTGTGTGGCAACCCATAAGAATTTAAAATAGTGGCAACTCCGTTCAAATTGCTGAAATTATTTTCTGAAATACATTTGCGATTCTAATCTTTATCAGCGAATACGTTTAAGCCGGATTAGCATTTGAGCGGCGGCGGCGCGGCTTGCAAAATATTACCGGCGGCCAGCCGATTTGAGCCGTCTCGGCTAGTATCTCTGGGTTCGAACGCAATTTCTTACACTGCCAATTTATTCGAATTTCATAAGTTGTAAGTTTAAGTTGTAAGTTTAAATCTCTAAATAGAAGATCCTCAAATAGTCTGACGCTCACAGAATATTCTAGCGATAACTATTAGAAACTCAAAGGTCTAACACAATTACAAAAACTGGTTGCTATAAGTCTGGGAACTTGCAAAATGAAAAACGACTTCAATGTCTGAATAAATAAGTACAAAAGCTCTAGCAGTTTCTTATAATTTAGTAGTATAGTAAATACATAGAATCTATCTCTTCAGAGAGTTTAATGATCAAATCGTCCAATATCGTCTCAGTAAGTTATAGAAAATAATAATCACAAAATCTTTTCAGAAAGATCTTGAATCAATAAGTTTGAATTGTATAAAATCGGCTTAGTAAGTCGGAGAGTTAGAGAGCGTTTTCTAAATGTAGCAAAATATACATACATACGTATCATTCAGCTACCTTTTCCCACATAATTTGGAACTAAGATCTGGGATCTATACACAGAGGGAAAAAGAAATATACACGCCTGGTACCAAATTGACATCAAAATGTTTATAATTTTTCAATAACATCTGTTGTCAAAGTATATACATACGTACGACAACACTCAACAATCCAAAACCAAATGGTCCAATCACTTAAGATCGTCTATATAACAGCCTATGAAATCAAGCAATGCTACAGAAAATCTCAAAAAACCAAGTAGAGATCAGAAAAATACTGTTCAAAATCAGACTATACTCAGTTCCTACGTCCTATATAAGGAAATCACTCAAGTGAATCCTACACAGAGGGAAAAATAAATATACATGCCTGGTACCAAATTGACACCAAAGCTTACCGCATTTGTTAACGTTTAGACAACGGATGTGTATAAAATTTAGATTTCGACAACGAATTGTTGCAATGTTGTCAACATTACATAGTGTTGTCGTACGTATGAATATACTTTGACAACGGATGTTATTGAAAAATTATAAACAGTTTAGTGTCAATTTGGTACCAGGCAATTTTTGAAATTTCACCAAAGTCTCTTGACATGTGTTCTGCTTTTGATTTTTCTGTTCTCTTTCTGTCCATCACTGTATCACACCATAATCCTTCTATAACCACCATTCATTCCATTTCCCTTCTATTGAATCAATTAAATAAAATATTTCTATACGAGTTAATAGTCATTATTTGCAACTAAAGCAATTTATTAAGTACTTCACCACTTAAGTGGACAATTGTCTAATTTATCAATGATATCATTACTAATTAACAAAATTTTCAATACAATGTCTAAGTATGTATGTATGTAAGTAGAAATATTCACATGCCAACAAACGCACAAGTTGAACATTAGAAAGTAACTGACATTATCGCTTAATTTCAAATGTAAATCTCAAACGTTTCTCTAATCTAAAGGTACTTTTAAAATAAACATTTGCATTTAGTTTAATATAGATTTTAAACTAAATTTTTGAAAAATATTTACCTAATTTGATATTTAGTAATATTCTTAAATCCTCCTTAAAACTTAAATCTCGCATAAAATAGAACTAAATCGTAGCCGGTGTTGCTTCGGGTTTTAGATACATTAATCTGGTGATGTATTTTCCTTTCTTTTCATGTCCCAGGGTTTACATATTTACCGACAGTCCGAAGACATTAATCAAATATTCCCCCAAATATTTGCATCAAATATGTACCAGGCACTCGGAAATAATCTTAAAAGAATAAGCGAATGTAGTTGCTCTTAAGTGAAGGGAACTCGAAGAAGTTAAACTGATGAATGCATAACTGTTCGATACAACGAGGACTGAATACAAATCATGGGTGAGAGAATCCCATAAGACCACTAGGAAAATGTTGGGTACAACAATAAAGGTCCTCTGGGGCAATTCTAATCAGAGTAGGACGAGGAACTACCTCAAAATTAGTATTAGTATTTTACGAACGAATTCAGTGTGGAACATGTAGATAGAGTGTGGAACATGTAGATAGAGAACCGTGAAACTCTTAAACACCTTCTCTGATATTTCATCTTAATATCTTGGAAGCGACATTATTTCGGATATAATATCCCTTATGAACACTGATAGGAAAATTCTTGGATATTACAAGGCAAGGGAATTGAATTTTTGAACAGTCTAGTCTAGTCTAAAGTATGTCCCACAACCAGTTCTAGTTCGGCGTTATGGCCAATTATTTTACTTTCAAACTATCATAATCGGAAATGGTTCTGTAATTAGTTCCAAAGAAGCTTTAGGGAAATATGCACCTTCCAATCCCGCAGTTTTGCTTTGGTGCTAGTGGTTAAACCACTAGTTCCATTTAATCTATTCAAAAAACTGAAGTGGATCTGTTTGTACTCGTTCGAGATTCCAAAATTTTTGTTAGAGAATAAAACCCGAAGAAACTACTGATTGGTTTTAAGAAATTTATCACCCAATCCAATCCTATACGTAGTCGTCTTTTGTCCATTTCCCTAATGTTCATATTAATACCGATATGTAACAAGATTCGGCTTAAAACGGATATATGTATGAAAAAATATTTTTAATAATACCAGGAGAATCGGGATATAAACTTTCCTTAATCGGCCGACTTTGGAAATTCAGATACGGCAACATTTTTTTATTCGATTTGGATGTCACCATACGAACGCAACACCCTCCCCTTTTTTACAACACACAATTTATTTTTATTTACATTTTAATCAAACTCTTAACGACCCCTTAACCCCAACGCCATTTAAGGCAAATCTTAAGTAGCACATTCCCATTCGTATATTTCAAGCAGAGAGGTGTTGTTTTGTATTGTATTTCATTGTCCTTTCTGAACAGTAAACGAGGACTTAATGCAACTTTTTAATTAAATTGTTCTGCAATACTTTCCGTTTCATTCGAAAGTTAACGGGGTGGATATTGAAAGCCTTTAAGGATAAGTTGCAAGTAGATGAAATAAGGAGTAAAAAATATGGAGGAGGTGTAGTAGAACTCTTGTTTGGGTTTTATTTTTAGTTGACAAATTTATTTTATTTATTTCTTGCATTGTATTCAATACTGCTGTGTTGCAGAAAGTTTTACAATACCCAGCAAACATGAAGGTTTGCATTTGAGGTATACAGAAAACGGTACGAAAATATATATCTGAATATTTTTTAAAGGTTTAAAATCTGTAAGTTTAAATTTCGAAGTTGGAGATCCCTAAATAGTCTGACCCTAGTCTATAGTCTAGTCTGTAGCCTAGTCTATAGTGTAGTCTATAGTTTAGTCTATATTATAGTCTATAGTTTATTCTATATTCTTGTCTATATCTAGTCTAGTAGTCTAGTCTATAGTCTAGTCTATAGTCTAGTCTATAGTCTAGTCTATAGTCTAGTCTATAGTAGTCTATAGCTAGGTCTATAGTCTAGTCTATAGTCTAGTCTATAGTCTAGTCTATAGTCTAGTCTATAGTCTAGTCCTATAGTCTAGTCTATAGTCTAGTCTATAGTCTAGTCTAAGTAGTCTATAGTCTAGTCTAAGTCTAGTCTATAGTCTAGTCTATAGTCTAGTCTATAGTCTAGTCTATAGTCTAGTCTATAGTCTAGTCTATAGTCTAGTCTATAGTCTAGTCTATAGTCTAGTCTATAGTCTAGTCTATAGTCTAGTCTATAGTCTAGTCTATAGTCTATCTATAGTCTAGTCTATAGTCTAGTCTAGTCTAGTCTATAGTCTAGTCTATAGTCTAGTCTATAGTCTAGTCTATAGTCTAGTCTATAGTCTAGTCTATAGTCTAGTCTATAGTCTAGTCTATAGTCTAGTCTATAGTCTAGTCTATAGTCTAGTCTATAGTCTAGTCTATAGTCTAGTCTATAGTCTAGTCTATAGTCTAGTCTATAGTCTAGTCTATAGTCTAGTCTATAGTCTAGTCTATAGTCTAGTCTATAGTCTAGTCTATAGTCTAGTCTATAGTCTAGTCTATAGTCTAGTCTATAGTCTAGTCTATAGTCTAGTCTATAGTCTAGTCTATAGTCTAGTCTATAGTCTAGTCTATAGTCTAGTCTATAGTCTAGTCTATAGTCTAGTCTATAGTCTAGTCTATAGTCTAGTCTATAGTCTAGTCTATAGTCTAGTCTATAGTCTAGTCTATAGTCTAGTCTATAGTCTAGTCTATAGTCTAGTCTATAGTCTAGTCTATAGTCTAGTCTATAGTCTAGTCTATAGTCTAGTCTATAGTCTAGTCTATAGTCTAGTCTATAGTCTAGTCTATAGTCTAGTCTATAGTCTAGTCTATAGTCTAGTCTATAGTCTAGTCTATAGTCTAGTCTATAGTCTAGTCTATAGTCTAGTCTATAGTCTAGTCTATAGTCTAGTCTATAGTCTAGTCTATAGTCTAGTCTATAGTCTAGTCTATAGTCTAGTCTATAGTCTAGTCTATAGTCTAGTCTATAGTCTAGTCTATAGTCTAGTCTATAGTCTAGTCTATAGTCTAGTCTATAGTCTAGTCTATAGTCTAGTCTATAGTCTAGTCTATAGTCTAGTCTATAGTCTAGTCTATAGTCTAGTCTATAGTCTATAGTCTAGTCTATAGTCTAGTCTATAGTCTAGTCTATAGTCTAGTCTATAGTCTAGTCTATAGTCTAGTCTATAGTCTAGTCTATAGTCTAGTCTATAGTCTAGTCTATAGTCTAGTCTATAGTCTAGTCTATAGTCTAGTCTATAGTCTAGTCTATAGTCTAGTCTATAGTCTAGTCTATAGTCTAGTCTATAGTCTAGTCTATAGTCTAGTCTATAGTCTAGTCTATAGTCTAGTCTATAGTCTAGTCTATAGTCTAGTCTATAGTCTAGTCTATAGTCTAGTCTATAGTCTAGTCTATAGTCTAGTCTATAGTCTAGTCTATAGTCTAGTCTATAGTCTAGTCTAGTCTATAGTCTAGTCTATAGTCTAGTCTATAGTCTAGTCTATAGTCTAGTCTATAGTCTAGTCTATAGTCTAGTCTATAGTCTAGTCTATAGTCTAGTCTATAGTCTAGTCTATAGTCTAGTCTATAGTCTAGTCTATAGTCTAGTCTATAGTCTAGTCTATAGTCTAGTCTATAGTCTAGTCTATAGTCTATAGTCTAGTCTATAGTCTAGTCTATAGTCTAGTCTATAGTCTAGTCTATAGTCTAGTCTATAGTCTAGTCTATAGTCTAGTCTATAGTCTAGTCTATAGTCTAGTCTATAGTCTAGTCTATAGTCTAGTCTATAGTCTAGTCTATAGTCTAGTCTATAGTCTAGTCTATAGTCTAGTCTATAGTCTAGTCTATAGTCTAGTCTATAGTCTAGTCTATAGTCTAGTCTATAGTCTAGTCTATAGTCTAGTCTATAGTCTAGTCTATAGTCTAGTCTATAGTCTGTCTATAGTCTAGTCTATAGTCTAGTCTATAGTCTAGTCTATAGTCTAGTCTATAGTCTAGTCTATAGTCTAGTCTATAGTCTAGTCTATATAGTCTATAGTCTAGTCTATAGTCTAGTCTATAGTCTAGTCTATAGTTAGTCTATAGTCTAGTCTATAGTCTAGTCTATAGTCTAGTCTATAGTCTAGTCTATAGTCTATAGTCTAGTCTATAGTCTAGTCTATAGTCTAGTCTATAGTCTAGTCTATAGTCTAGTCTATAGTCTAGTCTATAGTCTAGTCTATAGTCTAGTCTATAGTCTAGTCTATAGTCTAGTCTATAGTCTAGTCTATAGTCTAGTCTATAGTCTAGTCTATAGTCTAGTCTATAGTCTAGTCTATAGTCTAGTCTATAGTCTAGTCTATAGTCTAGTCTAGTCTATAGTCTAGTCTATAGTCTAGTCTATAGTCTAGTCTATAGTCTAGTCTATAGTCTAGTCTATAGTCTAGTCTATAGTCGGCAAAGCAGTATTAGCACTAGAATACATACATATATTTTTAACTATTTAATTATTCTGTTCATTGGGTTACGCCAAAAACATGTGAATGCGAGCTGTATGTAGAACATGCAGATGAGTACAGTGATGCTGTTGATAGTGAATCTGAATCTCAGAACACATTTTTATAGAATTATTTGCATGTAGTTATTTCTTGTTATTCTCTTTATGTATTCTTCTGTTTTCTTTCTGTATTAAAAAAAGGGAACTACTTTTAATTGCATGTAATCGCTTTCAAACTGATTTAACAGTACCGTGCCAACATCATTTTTTCCTCTGAAGGCGAATGGCAAATATGGAGGTACTATGCCACTAGTATAGGGCAGGCGGCGGCCAAGTACACTGTATAGAAAGAAAAGACCTACTTAGTTAGTTGTAAATAAATTATAAATTAAAATAAGAAAAATATGCATGAAAATTGCTTTTTCTTAAATTAATTAGAAATTTTTTGTAGAAAGTTTAAATCAACGGAACAATGTTCAAGTTTAAAGTGAAAACATGAAGGCAAAAATAGTTTGTCCAAGAAGTTTTCTTAGTGTTCTGTAGTTTGTTTGCCTGCATCTTTTGAATGTACATTTCAATTGGAAATTACAAAGACATTTTTTTTTCTTAATTTAATATTAAATAAAGTTTTGAGATTTTTTCTTCGCTGTTTGTAGAAGGTAGTTAAAAGTGATTGAGATTAAAAGGGAAAAATTGGTGTGTTTAATGGAAGGACAAACAAACTAGTTTAATGGGGGGAAAATTGTAGTTTGAAGAAAAATTAATTATTGTACAAATGTGAACTAATTTGCTTAAACTTACTTGCTCTTACCCAACACTTGTAAGAGTAATTAACGTGAACAAAATCTTGACCAACAATTTTGGTCACAAATTTTAAAGTAATTCAGAAAATGCAGCAAGTTTTTAGAGAGAGAGAGAGAGAGTTGAAGGATTAGCAAGAAGTAAAAATGTTCTAATACACCGAAAATTTTTTGAATTGAATTACAAAAAACTCAACTACTTATTGTAAAAATATTCTTAACTAAATGAGAATTATATGTTATGTATTTTGTATGTATTTTTCTAAACGTTTGAATCAGCACAAGGAAAAAAGCGCTTTTACAGCAAAAAAGTAATATTCCCAGTACAAACATTAAACTATCCGATATTGTATTAAAATTATTTCTTCACCATTAATTCTTCCAATTACAAACTTTAACAAATAATAATGGCATCATAAAAATTTACTATTTTATTAACCATATACTCTATAGAAAACTATTTTCATAAAATTTATTCAATTAAGCTGGCAAACCGCAAAAAGTTATACACAAAACATAAAATTTTATTTAATTTAATAACAATTTTTTTTTTACACATAAAAGTTAAATTCGGTTGTATAATGAAACTAATTAAGCCATATTTTTTGGTTAAAAACAAAATATTGTAAATTTTAATGAAACAAAATAAATAAATTAAAAAAATAAATGTTGGAAAAATTCATAATTAGTGCTATGAGAACAAAATATGTATTAATGAGAACATATACATATATAACAACATAAGCAACAACTGCTGAAGTCTGATCACATACCAGGGTTATACAATAAAAAGGATTTTTATTAAACTAATTGTGGTTGAAAACAAAAATATTTAATAAAAAAATATGTCATTCTACATACATACATACAACTCAAACTGTATTAGTCATTAAAATAATATTGAAACCTGAAAAATGGCTATCCTCCCCTTACTTTACACATTACTCGGTCAGTGGGCAAAGACATTAAATGTTTACTCATAATATTAAATTAACAAACCTACTAAAAGTATATAGTTTTTATTTGGATTCTTCTGGTTATTTTGTATTTTTTGCCAGTTTTTACTCTTAGCTCCCATTAAATAGAATCCCCAGTTGAATATGATAGTCATATAAACTCATTTATAGTAAACCAGTATATCTGCGTGTGTGTATGTGTGTAAGGATGTGGTGGTTTCTCCAATTCTAACTGTAACAGTCATACATATAAATATGATCCTATATATGTTTATATCCTTGTAAATATAAATAAGTATAGATGTGTGTAGAGTCATTCATTTATACTGGCCCGTATATATGGTGATACTCAATCCAAGTCGCCAATTATATATTTATACTACTAGCTAGAGATTGTGTGATTATGTAGAGCAGTGGTCGGCTTCAATTTTTTACAGGGTCGGCTAATTATATGAATATAATGGGATTATAAAAGAAGTATATAAAATGAATAGGGAAACTTGAATAATACCTAACAAAATTATAGTGGGACATGTCAGATCTGATCAAACTAGGTAATATTCTTAAGTAAGCCCTCAATGGCATCATGGTCAATTATGGATCTAGCACTAAAGAATTGGTAATATAAATAAGAGTCCATTAAAAACTATCTTGCCTTATTCATAAACATTTACTAAAGGTTTATAGTACAAATTTTGTATGAAAATTTGATTATAAAGCTTTGATTAATGTTTATGAATAAGCCCCTATATATTTAAGTGATTTATATATGGACCGGTCTTCAATTAAGATCTTATTACAAGTTTCATGTGGACAGACGTACTTGGAAAGTGATTCTGAATCGACTGCAACATTGGTTTAGTATTATTTTTTCTCGTTACAGACCTCTACATTCTGCACTACTTGGGTTTAAAGTATAAGTGAAATTGGTTGATTTTATCGGATCAACTATTGGACAGTTTTCAGAAAATTTCCTAAAGGTTTTACATAAAAGTAGGGGCTAGTGGAAATCATATACAGAATTTGACAATTTTCTGTAAAGATTTTATTGAATTATTTTCAAAAATGAAACATGAACAAAATTTATATGAACAGACGGACCTAGAAAGTACCGAATAATATACAGCCCTATATACATCTTACTTTTTTTTTCTTGGACCAGCACTCAGGGGATGACCCCTATATTGTGCAGGAAGTAGGAAAATAGGTTGTGGGAGGGAGGATAGAGGGAGAAGTGTTTGTGGACATTTGATTTAAACCTTTTCACATCGAAAGTGACGGGTAATACTTCTGCAGAAAGTTTGTTCCACATAAGAACAGTGCGGCTGAAGAATGAATTTTCCCTGTAATATGTTGTGCGGTCCACTGGCCAAACGACAACAAATGGGTGTGTTCTTGATGACAGTCGTGTGCTGCGTAAAAATATACGGATATCGGGAACGAGTTCCCTAATTTCAGAGGAACACATTCCATTAAAGTATCGATAGAACAGTGAAATACACCCCAGGTTGCGACGGTGCTTTAGTGAATCAATAGAGTTGGATACCCTATTGTCACCGATAAGTACCTTCGCCCTCTCTTGTACGCGGTCGAGTAGCTTCAAAATAGACTTCGAAGTTCCGGCCCATACATAGGGGTTGTATTCCATTTTCGGTCGGATATAAGTGGTTTAAATAGTAAGAAGATCAGATGTAGTGAAGTATGTCTTACACCGATTCAAAAAATCGAGACACTTGAATGCTTCTTTCGACAGTTGGAAAATGTGTTTAGTCCATCGGACAACGCACTGTATTTTCATGTCCAGAACATCAAGAGTTTCTGATTCCTTAATATTAACACCACCAATAAATATAGATGAACCAAAACTATCTGCCATACGTTTATGTATTAAAAAAACAACATTGAGTCTTGCGGGCGTTAAAATCGACTCTGTTAACACGACCTCATTCGCAAATTTTTATCAGGTCGTGATTTAGCGATTCATTCATATTGCGCCTCATTGCCCCAATCTCTAGAGGACTTGGCCTATAATTTTATTTTTATTTTCAAGTTTCAAATTATAGAAATGTACCAGTAAGTTTAATTTTTGGAAATATGACAGTTCTTTGTGCCCATCACTGCTTTAATGTATATACTTATCTATTTTATGGTGTATAGAACGTATTTTTCTATGTATGTCTATACAAATGAGGTAACGACAGATTTGAAAATGGACTATTTCTTTTTGAGCCAATAGATGGGTTAAAAATTAGATCAGAGTTTCAAAATTTTTAATATAAAACAAGTTTCTCAGATCTTATAGAAATCTAGGAAGATATAGTTGTATCCAGTCATCTGGTAATTAAACTTTAAGTTCTAAAAGAATATATCAAGAGTTTATAATATTTTCTATAATTATCCTTTGTTGATTACAAAATCTATATGAATCTTAAAAAATCTAGTAGTAAACCGAGTTTGCCGAGTTTGAGGCTTCAGTAGAATATTTTTGAATAGGTACTTAGAAAAGTTTAATGAATTAATTCCTTAACAACTTTTTTTTATTACATCATATTGTAGTATATAACATTATGTGACCATATTCTCTAAGAATTGGCACTGCTAAACCAGTATCAGTGTGTTTACGACACACATCCCTTCAAACATTTTCTAATACGTTAGTCAAACGGACGAATTTTCCGCTCTCTCTAAACAATTGCGAAAGTATCATTATTCTGATATTGCATCGGGAAGAACAGTTCCGTAGGGAAGTGGTCGCCTTGGAAGTGTCTTCTATAAGACACTCAAACGATACTTCTAGAATATACGAAATAGATACTTCTCGTAGACACTTTTGGAAGGTACTGAGATGAGACTTCTATAAGAATCATGAAAGTAATATATCGTTCTTTACGCTACTAAAAAGTCACCGCTTTGAGATTAATAAAGTATATAGCGCCCTTGTACTACATGACTGGCATAACTCAAAATTCAAAATAACCAAAGTTTATACAAAAACTAAGTTATATATTTGAGGCCCTAAAATGTGTATGATTCTATCGTGACTTCTGAGAAGATCTGCAACAGTTTTGTCTTTCAAATGTTTGTAGGGATACTACAGATACAAATACTCTATATGTACATGTACATATGTTTGTATTTGTGTGTCTGTTCTGATAAAATTTCGAATTGTCCTCATATTTCTTTATTATTTAACGTTGGTTGACTTGATGCTCTTCATTTAATGAAAGTTAATTTAAGCAAACACTTAATACACAAATGTTTTTCTTTTCCTTACAGTAATTGTACTCTCACATATACTGACAAGAGCTCAAAGATGAATAGATAATTAGGGTGACCATGCCAAATAATAATTTTATTGTCTAATAGAAATTTGGAAGACTTATTGGTTCTAGTTTATTCTTCTAACTTTCGACATATTTGTTTTAGGGAAGTGTCCATTGTGATGTGTTATTTATAAGAACATTATAATACAGATTTAGACAATTTTACGATTTATAAAACATTAGTCCCGATTGTCATCCATTAATCACACAACATGGCACCGAATACCGTCGAGTATTCAGGACAACTTCAAAAATTCTGTCAGATTTGTGGCTTCGTATAGGAAAGAATGTGAATAGTTTATTATCGGGGAGGTTTACAAAGTAGTGTAACTCTAGATTAGATTAGCGCAAATTTCAATAAGTTTTTTTGCCTATCTTGAAAGTAAGCCGCCTTAGTATATTTATCTACTTCTTTTTCTTTGTAGTGTTTTTTTTTTTTTTTGTTTGTCAGTAACAGAAATATATACAAATATTTATTTATTTTTTTGTGAAATTAATATTTATTAGTGTACAATAAACAGGCGCTTACTGCTATAGTAAGAAATAAATACTATAATACACAACTACACACACATACATATGAATATATATAATTACACAAATGCACAATGTGTAGGAACTAAAACAATACATTTTAGCGAAAATGCTATGTTTATAAAAAAGAAGTAAAATTCTTACAAAATTTTCTAGTAAAATAAGAAATTTTCCATAAAAAAGAAAAGTTGTTCAAAAATATTTTATAAAAAGAAAATTTCTTCAAAAAAATGTTAAGAAAAAAAATTTTCTAAAAAAAGAAAACTTTTTCAAAAATTTTCCAAAGAAAAGAAAATTTCTTCAAAAAAATGTTCTATAAAAAGAATATTTCTTCAAAAATTGTCTATAAAAACAAAATTTCATCAGAAATGTTCTTAAAAAAAAGAACATTTCTTAAAAATATTCTACAAAATGAAAATTTCTTCAAAAATTTTATATCAAAAGAAATTTCTTTAAAAATTTTCTATCAAAACGAAAATTTCTACAAAAATTTTCTTTAAAAAGAAAATTTCTTCAAATATTCAAAAAAGAAAATTTTTACAAAAATTTTCTATAAAAAGAACATTTCTTCAAAAATGTTCTATAAAAAGAAAATTTTTTAAAAAAATTTCTTTAATAAGAAAATTTGTTCAAAGAGTTTCTATAAAAGAAAATTTCTTAAAAAATTCTTCAAAAATGTTCTATCAAAAAAACATTTCTTCAAAAAATTTCTATAAAAGAAAATTTCTTCAAAAAATTTCTATAAAAAGAAAATTTCTTCAAAATTTTCTATAAAAAGAACATTTCTTCAAAAAATTTCTTCAAAGATGTTCTATAAAAAGAACATTTCTTCAAAAAGTTTCTATAAAAAGAAAATTTCTTCAAACATTTTCTATAAAAAGAAAATTTCTTCAAACATTTTCTATAAAAAGAAAATTCAAAATTTTCTATAAAAACTAAATTTTATCCAAAAGTTTCTATAAAAAGAACATTTCTTCAAAAAGTTTATATAAACAGAAAATTTTTTCAAAAATGTTCTATAAAAACTAAATTTCATCAAAAATTTTCTATAAAAAGAACATTTCTTCAAAAAGTTTCTATAAACAGAAAATTTCTTCAAAAATGTCTATTTAAAGAACATTTCTTCAAAAATTTTCTATAAAAAGAAAATTTCTTCAAACATTTTCTATAAAAAGAAAATTTCTTAAAAATTTTCTATAAAAACTAAATTTCATCAAAAATTTTCTATAAAAAGAACATTTCTTCAAAAAGTTTCTATAAACAGAAAATTTCTTCAAAATGTCTATTTAAAGAACATTTCTTCAAAAATTTTCTATAAAAAGAAAATTTCTTCAAACATTTTCTATAAAAAGAAAATTTCTTAAAAATTTTCTATAAAAACTAAATTTCCTCAAAAATTTTCTATAAAAAGAACATTTCTTCAAAAATTTTGTATAAAAAGAACATTTCTTCAAAAAGTTTCTATAAACAGAAAATTTCTTCAAAATGTCTATTTAAAGAACATTTCTTCAAAAATTTTCTATAAAAAGAAAATTTCTTCAAACATTTTCTATAAAAAGAAAATTTCTTCAAAAATGTTCTATAAAAAGAATATTTCTTCAAAAATGTTCTATAAAAGGAACATTTCTTCAAAAATTTTATATAAAAAGAAAATTTCTTCAAAAATTTTTTATAAAAAGAAAATTTCTTCAAAATTTTCTATAAAAAACTAAATTACATCAAAAATTTTCTCTAAATAGAAAATTTCTTCAAAAAGTTTCTATAAACAGAAATTTTCTTCAAAAAGTTTCTATAAACAGAAATTTTCTTCTAAAAGTTTCTATAAACAGAAATTTTCTTCAAAAAGTTTCTATAAAAAGAAAATTTCTTCAAAAATGTTCTATAAAAAGAAAATTTCTTCAAAAATTTTCTATAAAAAGAAAATTTTTTCAATAGTTTTCTATAAGAAGAAAATTTTCTAAGAAAAGGAAAATTCTTCAAAAATTTTCAATAAAAATAGATTTATTCAAAGACCTTAACCCATAGTGCCTTTAATTGACATGCATGTATGCATAACTTGAAATGAATAAGTCGTTGCACAGTGGTATAGGAAAAAAAAAAGAGGGAAATAATTCGGTAACTTCTAAACGGTTAATCCGATTTTAATGAAATTTGGTATGCACAAAGAGGAGGTGTTGTCGAGTTTAGGTTTTGAATTTGGACCTTATAGGCCAACCAGGGGCCCGGCGGGGGGTCCTCAAATTAGGACACCTCGCCTATGTTAAATTTTTAAAACGATCCTATTTCTTCATTTGAGTTCCGATTTAAAAAAAATTTCGTATATAGAATCTCCTCATCGAGCACTATAAAAAATGTCGTCGTAGCAGTAAATTATCTCTTATAGTTTAGGAGATATTCGCATTTGAATATTAAAATTTTAAAATTTTTACGTCGCATCCAACAACGCGTTGTTGGATGCGACGAGGGGTTTCCAGGGTGGACACACATTTAAAGAAGCCTTCAACTTAAGGGGTCTGGTCTTTTGTTTTGACTTCTAATAGTAAAAGATTAAGAAGATGCAAACGTAAAGGAAGGAGATCACAAAAAAAAGTACCAGTAGAATACTTATATATGTATGTAAGCTATTATATATATTACACACTATTTGCAAATGAAATCATTCATTCTAATATTTAACATGTGTCGGAGAATTTATGTTCTTACATTTACTCATTCATATGCATTCAAGGCACACAGCTACTCCAACGTAAAAGTGTGGGAGCAACGCCGCAATACATACCACACAGTGGTATAGGAAAAAAAAAAGAGGGAAATAATTCGGTAACTTCTAAACGGTTAATCCGATTTTAATGAAATTTGGTGTGCACAAAGAGGAGGTGTTGTCGAGTTTAGGTTTTGAATTTGGACCTTATAGGCCAACCAGGGGCCCGGCGGGGGGTCATCAAATTAGGACACCTCGGCTATGTTAAATTTTTAAAACGATCCTATTTCTTCATTTGAGTTCCGATTTAAAAAAAATTTCGTATATAGAATCTCCTCATCGAGCACTATAAAAAATGTCGTCGTAGCAGTAAATTATCTCTTATAGTTTAGGAGATATTCGCATTTGAATATTAAAATTTTAAAATTTTTACCGTCCTTACTTTAGTTTTTTTGATAATAGCAGGTCCAAATATTTCCGATTTTCGCCATTTTTTTTTATTTGCTTAACAACAAGTTTATATACCAAGCAGTGAAAGAATTATGTAAAAATCATGACTGAGTCCAAAGTTATAGGCATTTAAATTTAAAAAATTAAAAAAAGGCGATTTTTTGTCATTTTTTTGGGAAAAAAGTATCTTTTTCTTTTTAAGTTATCTAAAAAGTTTCTAAGAAGATGTATATAGAATTTATACTTTTTGGAAAGCTGACTTTACATAAAATACGATAAATGAAACAAAACCTAAAAATTTTTGATACCGAGGGGACCAGGTCCATCCAAAAAAACCCTATTTTTTATGGAAAATTAAATTTTGAGCAAAAATTCTCAAATCGCATAGTCGATATCAAATTATAGTGACCTGTTTTATATGACCCAATAAGTTCTTAATCATTTTGTAACGGGTTTCGATAACCCCGCCCCTGGTATGGATATAATAGGCAAAAAACCAAAAAATCCCATTTTTGGGATTTTTTAAAACTTTTTTGGGAATTCCGGGATTTCTAATAAGAAAATTCGAAATTTTTATTTAATTTTGGATTTTGAGTAAAAAAATCTACCTAACTGTAAAATTTCATCAAAAAATATTCATAAATAAAATTTTTATTGCAATTTGAAAAATTTGTATCTTCGCAAAAACTGAATAAAAAACATTTTTTAATTTTTTTTAAAAAAAGTATTCCGCGAATTTTTTAATTTTCAAAAATTATATACAGTTTTGAAAAATAGACAAAATTACCTTTCCATTGATATATAACATGCCTACCTAATGTTTTTTAAGTGACAAATTAATTAAGGAAAACTCAACATCTTTTAGAAAATTTACCTAGCACTATTATTTTCATCCATATATGTAACAAATTTAAGAGTTAACCTTATGGATGAAAATAATAGTGCTAGGCAAATTTTCTAAAAGATGTTGAGTTTTCCCTAATTAATTTGTCACTTAAAAAACATTAGGTAGGCATGTTATATATCAATGGAAAGGTAATTTTGTCTATTTTTCAAAACTGTATATAATTTTTGAAAATTAAAAAATTCGCGGAATACTTTTTTTAAAAAAAATTAAAAAATGTTTTTTATTCAGTTTTTGCGAAGATACAAATTTTTCAAATTGCAATAAAAATTTTATTTATGAATATTTTTTGATGAAATTTTACAGTTAGGTAGATTTTTTTACTTAAAATCCAAAATTAAATCAAAATTTCGAATTTTCTTATTAGAAATCCCGGAATTCCCAAAAAAGTTTTAAAAAATCCCAAAAATGGGATTTTTTAGTTTTTTGCCTATTATATCCATACCAGGGGCGGGGTTATCGAAACCCGTTACAAAATGATTAAGAACTTATTGGGTCATATAAAACAGGTCACTATAATTTGATATCGACTATGCGATTTGAGAATTTTTGCTCAAAATTTAATTTTCCATAAAAAATAGGGTTTTTTTGGATGGACCTGGTCCCCTCGGTATCAAAAATGTTTAGGTTTTGTTTCATATATCGTATTTTATGTAAAGTCAGCTTTCCAAAAAGTATAAATTCTATATACATCTTCTTAGAAACTTTTTAGATAACTTAAAAAGAAAAAGATACTTTTTTCCCAAAAAAATGACAAAAAATCGCCTTTTTTTAATTTTTTAAATTTAAATGCCTATAACTTTGGACTCAGTCATGATTTTTACATAATTCTTTCACTGCTTGGTATATAAACTTGTTGTTAAGCAAATAAAAAAAAATGGCGAAAATCGGAAATATTTGGACCTGCTATTATCAAAAAAACTAAAGTAAGGACGGTAAAAATTTTAAAATTTTAATATTCAAATGCGAATATCTCCTAAACTATAAGAGATAATTTACTGCTACGACGACATTTTTTATAGTGCTCGATGAGGAGATTCTATATACGAAATTTTTTTTAAATCGGAACTCAAATGAAGAAATAGGATCGTTTTAAAAATTTAACATAGGCGAGGTGTCCTAATTTGAGGACCCCCCGCCGGGCCCCTGGTTGGCCTATAAGGTCCAAATTCAAAACCTAAACTCGACAACACCTCCTCTTTGTGCATACCAAATTTCATTAAAATCGGATTAACCGTTTAGAAGTTACCGAATTATTTCCCTCTTTTTTTTTTCCTATACCACTGTGTACCAGTAGTACAAATGTAAGAAAGATGGTTATTTGTCTAGTATTTGCTTAATGTCTGTGCTAATTCCCTTTTTTTTTTTGGTCGAGATGAAATTATAAGAAAGTAAATGAAGATTAAATCCGTTTCGTTAATTATGGTTTTTCTCGTTTTTAATATAAATTTTCTATATTTTTTTTGGATTTTTTCTATTTATTTTTGCTTTCGTTCTTTTAACAGTTGATGTGGTTGTTGTGTGTGTTTTAGCTTTGTTGGGTCGGTCCATCACCTTGAGCTTATTTTTACATAAATTATTATGAAAGGTTCGTTGGTTACTTTGGCTTAAGATATGTTCTATTTTGATTTTAATAGGACCTCAAAGAACAAATGTGTCAAAGAAATGAGAGTGTAAGTGTAAGTGGGTGTGTGTCTGTCTCAGTGAGTGAATAATACTCGGAAAATTAGTTAAAGAACGGAAATAAATGACTTGAAATTATGATTTAGATTTAATATGTGCATGTCCGGGCAGGATTATGTGTTTTGGCTTAGTTAAATGTGAAAGGAATAGAAATGATAAAGTATAAAACTAACTATAATTGCCAGCTTAATTAGAATTATAAGCACAAAATGGAATTATAAGTGGAATATACTTAGAAATTAATTAATAATATTAATCTATATAGAAGAGTTTATTCCTCAAAACTTTTCAAAAAAATTCCTTTAAAAAGAAAATTTCTTCAAAAATTTTCTATAAAAAGAAAATTTCTTCAAACATTTTCTATAAAAAGGAAATTTCTTGAAACATTTTCTATAAAAAGAAAATTTCTTCAAGAATGTTCTATATAAAGAAAATTTCTTCAAAGTTGTTCTATAAAAAGAAAATTTCTTCAAAAATGTTCTATAAAAAAAAAATTTCTTCAAAAATGTTCTATAAAAAGAAAATTTCTTCAAAAATGTTCTATAAAAAGAAAATGTATTCAAAATTGTTCTAAAAAAAGAAAATTTCTTCAAAATTGTTCTATACAAAGAAAATTTATTCAAAAATCTATATATAAAAAAATGAAAGTGTGTTTGTATGTATGTATGTTTGTTTGTGCTTTATAGACTGCTAAACGGCTGGACCGATTTTCCTGAAACTTTCACAGTTTCTTTCTGTATGTCTGGAAGGAACTATAGGCTAATTTTTATGTTGAAATTTCATGTGGGCGACGTGCCACGCCCATATTAAGAAAATATTAAATTAGTATATCTGAGATAATATAATAGTTAGATTCTTCAAATTTTGTCGGAGCAACTTTAGTATCAATATAATTATTTAAGACAAAAAGTGGGCGGATTAGCATTAGGGGGCGTGGCACCTCCCATATAAATTAAATATAAAAATTCGTTTATCTTGGAAACTATTATGGTTAGAATATTAAAAATTTGCACGAGTAACTTTAACATTCATGTAAACATTTTGGGAAATAAATTGGCGGACTACCCATGAGGGGAGCAGCACCTCCCATATTAATAAAATACAAAAATTGGTTTATTTGGGAAACTAATCGAACTAAATTCTTCAAATTTTGCACTAAGAACTTAAATATTCATCTGAATATTTTGGAGAAAAAAGAGCGGACTTTCGTCATGGGGGGCTTGGAGCCCCCATATAAATTAAATAGGAAAATTATTATATCTGAGAAACTATTAGAGCTAGAATCTTCAAATTTTAATTGAAGAACTTTGACATTCATGTGAACATTCAGAGAATAACGGGCGGACTTTCAATGGGGGGCTTGGCACCTCACATATGAATTAAATACAAAATTTCGCTTATCTGGGAAACTAATAGAACAAGATTCTTCAAATATAGCAAGAAGAACTTTGTTATACATATGAACATTTTGGAGAAAAAAAGGGCGGACTTTTATCTGGGGGCTGTGAGTTTCGATATTAATTAAATAGAAAAATTCGTATATCTGAGAAACTATTAGAGCTAGAATCTTCAAATTCTACATGAAGATCTTTGACATTAATGTGAACATTTAGAGAATAACGGGCGGACTTTCAATGGGGTCTTGGCACCCCCTATATGAATTAAATACAAAATTTCGTATATCTGGGAAAATATTAGATTTTTTTTGTAATTTGTCATCGATTACATTAAAATCTTAATTAACGTTCGGAAAAAACGCATCTCTGGAAAACATTACAGTTAGAATCTTAAAAATTATTAAGAAGATTTTTTATTTATATTGCTTTTAGTGTAGCAAAGCACACTGGGTATAGCTAGTGTTCTATAAAAAGACAATTTCTTCAAAATTGTACTATAAAAAGAAAATTTCTTCAAAAGTTTTCTATAAATAGAAAATTTCTTAAAAAAATTTTTATAAAAAGAAAATTTCTTTTCTTTTTATGAAAAGAAAATTTCTTCAAAAGTTTTCTATAAAAAGAAAATTTCTTCAAAAATTTTCTATAAAAATAAAATTTCTTCAAATGATTTCTATAAAAAAGAAATTTCATCAAAAATATTCTATAAAAAGAATTTCTTCGAAAATGTTCTAGAAAAGAAAATTTCTTCAAAAATTTTCTATAAAATGTTTAATTTCTTCAAAAGTTTTCTATAAAAAGAAAATTTCTTCAAAAATTTTCGATAAAAAGAAGATTTCTTTCAAAATTTTCTATAAAAAGAAAGTTTTTTTCAGAAGTTTTTTATAAAAATAAAATTTCTTAAAAATTCATTGAAAAATATCCATAAAATTTTCCTATAAGAATTTTTCCTCACATATACAGAAAATAACTTAAAAAATTTTCTATAGAAAGAAAGTTTCTTTAAAAATTTTCTGTAAAAATAAAATTTCTTAAAAAATTTTACATAAAAAGAAAGTTTCTTTAAACATTTTATATAAAAAAATTCTTCAAAAAGAAAAAATACACAAAAATTTTTCATAAAAAGAAAATTCCTTCAAAAGTTGTTCTATAAAAATAAAATTTAATCGAAATTCTTTAATAATAACAAATTTGTTCGAAAAATTTCATTGAAAATAAAATGTCTTTAAAAATTTTAAATAAGAATGAATTTGCGTAATAAAAACTTCCTTTGCCAAAGGAAATTACTTTAAAAGTTGATTATAATAAAATGTATTTGAAAATTTATTTAAATTTCCCAACCATAAAATCAACTAATTTTTAATGATTTTGTCAATTAAATTAACACAAGAGATGCTCATATTTCCATATTTACACTCAAAGCTTAAATATTCTATCAAAAACTAGGTCAATTATACATATATGTACATATACATATATATTTTTTATTACACACAAGCCCTTTAATTTCCAACTAAGAAATTGTAACTCTATAATTATGATAAACACACATATTAATTCTAACTCTTCCCATAATACTCAAGCATATTTTATATTTTTGTTTGTCTAATATTAAATAACTTTTTCCTCAATATTTGTTATCTCTAGCTGCACAAGACTTATACATCAAAATCTCATTTATATACCCCATCCACCATCAATATATTTGGGAAACAGTATTTTATATTATTTTACCCCAGACATTTAAGTGTAATATTTCATAAATATAAAATATAGAAATCCTATAAATTCGTAAGAATTAAAGTATTATAAAGTCTGTTTTAAACATTATAAGTATCATAAAAAAATAAATAAAATTATAATTTTGGAAAAGCGCTAAAATGGAAATAAAAAGAACAAACTAAATAAAATTAAAAATGTCTCGAAAAAAAAGACAGAGAGTGAACTATTAAAAACTAAATCCTTTTACTCTAATCTTTAAGTATTTGTAAGATTTGAAAGGGGTAGACAAAAATATATGAACATTTCCTTGAAATAAATTTTAATAAAACACGCACAACACACATACACACAAACAGTTTAGTTTTCTAAAAGATGTTTACACTAGTGAAAAAATATTGTATAGAAGGAAAAAATTTTATAGTTTTTTATGTTTTGTTTAGATAATCTAATGTTAGTTTAGAAGACGAAGTCCTTTGTAGAAATTATATACTAGAGAATCAAGTGTTTATTTATTTGTAATTTCTTCTTTGTCTTTCGCCGACTTAACTCAAGTCCTATATATTATCTAAAAATATCTTATTCCATTTAATTTATACAAATATCGGAAGAGCCCGATCGCATACTAAAAATAGTTCTTATAGAGAACTTTGAGTCCCTGATCTCAGATAGAATAGCTTCGTCAAGAGAACCATTAAAGCAAAATCCGTAGAAATCCGTTGCTACACGGTTTATCCTAAACAGGGAGGCAGAATGGACCTATGAGCTGGTCAGAAGTTGAAATAATTATGGCAACAACAGAGGTTGACAAATATATCATCGACAATCAAAAGACCATTAGGGAAATATCAGGTTATAAGGTTCAATCTAAGACTGTAAGAGAGCCTTAACTTAATGTTCTTCCAGGGTTAAGCTTTGGATCATTTCCTTACCTGTTCACCAGAGAATAATAGGTAACAAAAGGAATGGGAACTGGAGGAAGTTAACCTGACGAACATAAAACCGTTCGACGCAATGAAGACTGAAATAAAAGCATGGATAGAATCACAAAGATTCAACGGAAATACCTTAAGAGAACGAAAAGTATTTTTACTATGAGCAAGTCCGAGGGTGGGTGGGTTGTTTTACGCGGGTGCTCGCTAGCAAACGAGTTCACTCGGAGGCCTCGTGGCCCATTGCGATACCCTTAGGATTAACATTCCCTAATATTGAGAGAATGGTTTCCCTCTCTAATTTCGTTGAGTACTTGGTTCGTTCGGTCTCCGTGTAAACCAGCCGATGCTATTAATAAAAACGATCATATTTATTAGTGACGCATCTCTGAGACAGTCTAGATCATGGAAAAGAACTCTACCAAGTCCGAGGTTAATATGATGGTAAGTATTGAACTAACGGATTCAGATGAATAAAGAGCATGCGTAGAGGCCACTAAAACTCTGAAAACTTTTCTTTTTAATCGCTAGGCTTTAGTCAAAATTAGATCCAAATATCTTCCAGATATTTTAGTTCAGATATTACATTCCTCAGCAACGCGGATTGTAAAATTCGAAGGAAAAACTTTAAGAAACTAAGTTCTTGAAATTAGACAATAATAACTTCATAGTCCACTATTCCAACTTTTTCTATGTAAATGAATGCAAAGCAGGCTCCATAGCGGTTTGGATATATTTCGTTGGATCTCATGTAGTATACAACCCTCTTTTCACCTAATCTAGCATAACCTAAGGATCTATTGCCGATTTTATGTTTTTGTTTATTAAAATCTTTTCTTTGATGGAAAACATTACTGATTACAGACTGATTTCAATGCAGTTTTATTTTAGGATCTACAACCGATTTCTGTCTTTTTTTGATTTGCAGATTTTTTGATCACTGATTTTCTGGTTGTTTGGTTGTTGTTGGTTTCCTACCGTTTGTAAAACATCAAAATATTGATCATAGACCCACAAAAGTATATATATTCTGGGTCCTTATTAAATTCTAAGACAATCTAATCATGTCTGTCCGTCTGTCTGTCCGTCTGTTGATAACACGATAGAGTCCGAACAGAAAGAGCTAGAGAGTTGAAATTTTTCACAAATATTTCTTATAGGTAAGGTTTTAAAATGGGCATAGCGCCCATACAAATAGCACCATGAAAAACAGCTTTAACAGTCGTAACTGTTTCAAAATTTGCGAGTATATAAATAAGTCTTATATGATCCAAATCCTCTTTACCAAATTTTATGAGGATCGGTCCATAATTTACCCTACCCCCCATATAAGGTACCCCTCAGAAAATGACTTTAACGTTTACTATTGGCTTGAAAATACGAGTATAGAGCTCAACCGAATTTTATGAGAATCGGTTCATAATTGACCCAACTACCCATATAAGGCCCCCCTTCGGTTTTTCAACTAATTAAAGTGATCACTGATCGCAGATTTGCATAATTCAGTTGTTATATTTTATATGAGGATTAACAACAGTCGATTAAAGTGATCACCGATTATCATTATTATTTCGATCGGATCTTGAAGAAAATTAAAATTAAAAATCGGTCCATAATTACCCTACTACCCATATAAGGCCCCCCCCCCCCTTCGGGTTTTCAACAAATTAAAGTGATCACTGATCGCAGATTTGCATTATTTTGTTGTTATATTTTATATGAGGATCAACAACAGTTGATTAAAGTGATCACCGATTATCATTATTGTTTCGCTTAAATCTTAAACTCACGAAGTGATTCCCTATCAGTGTAAACCTCATCGGTTCCTTAAAAAGTATTTCTAAAAATAACGTCAAAAGCACAGAACATCAGAAAAGTTGAAAAACTTTAAAAAGTTGGCAAATGGGATGTGTAGTAACCCTGCTGTACGAAGTGGGTAGCAGTCTGGAACTGATAACCATTACACATTACTTTGATTACGCACAATTAAATCGGCAATCCAATAACTACTTCCTAAAATAACAATGCAAGTTTTAAAAGTACCCCTGTAGATTACTTGGAGACACTATAGTGTCGAATGTCTACTCTCTGCATTACCTGGGGACACTATAGTGACAACTATCTTCGCTCTGCATTACAAAAAGTACATATACATGGTAGATAGATTTAACCAAGTGGTTGTTTTGACTCCTTTTCGAACTGCTGGAAGTGGAATATGCAGAAGTAGTATGAATTTTTATTAGACATGAGTATTAGAATTTATAACGCAGCAAGGCGTAGTAGGTACGACTGACTGAATGACGTAGTCGTGTGTAAAGAAAAGAATATATAAAGGAAAACCAAACTGTAAATTTTATTTCTTCACCAACATCTGATTGCAGAGACATTAAAATTATTTCAAACTAGAAATAAAAACAAAAAAAAATATATATTTATATAGAGAAATAGGGGAACAATAATACACACACTAATAAAAAAGTAAAATCAGGAAAACAAAATTACACATTTCGATCGTTATTTACAAAATCGTAAAATTTCAAGTCGTAAAAGTGCCGCCTTGTGTATAATTGTTGGGTTTTGTATATAGAGCTGCTATTGCTGCCTGCCTCAACCTTTTGCTCTAAGGAAACATTGTGTCGTGGCTTTAGCATAAGAAAGTTTTTTGAATAAAATCTTAAGGAAATTTACTTTATTTTCTCTTCTCTTTGCTATTTTATTGAATAATATTTAGTTATTGCAAATATTAAATTATATACATAGTTTTGTGTTTTTTTATTTTATAAAAAAATTATTAAAACATATAAAAGTTATATTTATAAAATTGTTGTAATATTGAAAATCACCCAAGAGCTTGTTGCTATCGTCATAAATATCTCTTAAAGCCATAAAAAATGTTGGTTTGAGAAAACATATTTAATTTTCTAGGGAGTGAAATAATTTGTAATTTATACAATTTTAATGTGACAAAAGATTTATGTGTTTAAGTGGATCCAATGACAGAGATGAACTATAAATATTGAAGAAAATTGATTTTAAAATACAATTAAGGGGTATAAAGGGATGAGAGAATTGGTATTTTTTAAGATTTGGTTAGAGGGAGGTAAACTAGAGGTGATAATTAAAAAAAGGTAAAAGTTTTGAAAGAGATTTTTTGAAAATAATGCAGTTCTTAAAAAAAGTGCTTAATAGAGATACTGTTCTGAGATCGTTTAATTTTTTTGTATGTTAGGCTGAACGGAAGATGTAAGAAATAGAGAAAGACCTTTATGGGGATATCGGTGGGTAAAACCTTATATAGTGTTGTAAGCTGATATTATAGCCCGATGTTCAGAAACTCAGTTTCCTAGATCTAGTTTCTCAGAATTATTCAGTGTATCTGCACAGAAGGGAAATTAAATATACACTCCTGGTACCAAATTGATACCAAACTATTTAAAATTTTTCAATACCATTGCAACAACATTGCAACAATTCGCTGTCGAAATCTAAATTTTATACACATCCGTTGTCTAAATCTTAACAATCGTGGTAAGCTCACTATAAGCAACGGATTGTTTGCCAACAACGAAATGTTCAACAACGAATTGTTGCAATGTTGACAACGTTGCGTTGTCAATATTACATAGTGTTGTCGTACGTATGTAAAGTATATACAACGGATGTTATTGAAAAATTATAAACTCTTTGGTGTCAATTTGGTACCAGGCGTGTATACTTCTTTTTCCCTCTGTGTGAGGTATGTAATGATATCAGATAAATGATAATTGGTTCCAAGTTCGAGAAAGCCTGAAATTTGCAAAAAATGTGTATAAAAGTTTCTGTGTGGACTTCAAATGCCCTACATTTGTCTGAATCCGTTGCGTCCGTAATCCTGTGTGTCCACTCAGAAGTATACTAACATCGGAACTGTTTATTCTTTCGTCCTCCTTTCGTTAGGATCCATAGAATTTTTGTGGTTCTACTCATCGTTTCATTGTATGAAAAACCTAAAACCTGTCTGTAGATCCTCAACCAACAGGGACATGTTATCGGTTAATATTCTCTGAGCTTGATGTTACCGAGGTTTAGACGTACTACCAGAACCTCGTATCTGTCTGGACCTTAAACTGGGGAAGTAAATTGGCTTGTGGAGTGACCAGAGTAGTATCTTAATTTGGTATTAGACAGTTTTAGTGAGGTTATCAATGAATTTTCTTTCCTTTTTCCGGGAATGTTTGGGGTTTACTCATTTTATATCTGGTCAATAAAAAGCCTGAAATCGGTCTTAAATCGTTGAACAGTTCAGAAAATAGCAAACAGCTGTGATCACTTAAACTTGTTACGAAAAATCAACTGTATGTCCTTAAATAAATCCTCTAACAAATGTTGGACCAATTAAGGAAATAGCGAAAATTGCCGATCACCTTAATTATCCATTACAAATCAGTTTTAACACAAACAACTAAAAAGAAAAACCGAAAATAGGCTGCTCTAGTCTCTTAAAAAGACATCCTAGCAAGAGCATAAAGTAATTTTCGGTCCATTTGGTTAGATTTACTTTTGTCGGCAAATAGCTTTATGTCTAAAAATCCAAAACCAGCTTTCTTCTCTCTATGTAAAACATTTTTGACTTAATAGCTTATTGCAAATCTTTGACATCATCTTAAATAAAGAAAGATGTTTAACTTTTACCACTTATGAATACAAAAACAACAACATGCGTATTAAAATGCGTATGCAAGTGCTTAAGTGGGCCTAAAGAACCCTACATATTTATGTATAGAGAGAGATTTTGTTTGCAACAATAACCGAAAGAAAAGAATCCTTTTTAAATACTTTTGCCAACATCAAAGGCAATATAGTTGTTAAATAAAACAAATGAAGACTTTGTAAACAACACTTTTTTTATTGTCACAACTCGCCGACAATCAGAAATTTTTTATGTCAACATCGCCCGATGTGAATAATCACTCAGACTAGACGCAATTTATAGTCCATTGAAATATAAAACAAAAGCAAAATATGCTTTAGAAAAAATTTTTTAAATTTAACATTTTTATCCTACTCATCAGCACTTTATTTTCTGCTTTTATTTTTTATATTTTTTATTAAGATTAAGACCCAATTTCTTTTGCTTTTATTTGAGACATGTTTCCCAAAACTTATCTAATAAATAATTTAATCTTTTGTAAACTTTTCTTTTTTTGTCAGTAAAATGTCTGTCTATCTATTATATTTTATTGTGTGATTTGCTTTTCAAGCTAAAATATGCTTTATTTATAGTTTTAAGTTTGAATTGTGTTTTACTTAGGAATTTTACTTCAATGAATGACAACAATTGTTATCATCAGCATTTTTTTTTCGATAAAAATATCGATTATATTTCATACATATTTAATTTTTACTTTTACTTTATTTTAAAACGGTCTTTTTCCTTATATATATATAAAGTATATTTTTCTTGGTTCGTTTTTGTTTTTTCTATTATTTCCTGGTTAAATTGTCCTTTTTAGCTGTTGCTGCACTGCTTTAGAAAGTCTTAAACAACACAGTAACAATTCAAGCAATAAAATTGAAAATACATTCTCGTTTGTTTGTTCTATGCACATTAGGGTGTCCCCTGGACCAATTAATTATTTTTCTAGTTATCAGCTCAAAATTATGGAACCTTTTTGAAGAAATTTCAGATTTTTTTATTTAAATATTATACTGAGATCAAGATTTTTAATCGCCAGTAGGAAACTGAGAGCCCTTTCAGTTCCCTTTAATACGCATTGATTGCGAGGCATTCTTACATGAGATTCTCGGGACACTCTAATGTACATACATAAGTATGTATGTATTTATATGTCAGAGTATTTTTTGTTCATATCCAAATAGAAAGAGCTCAAAGTCCGTTAGAACGAAATTTGTGAACCGTAATTATTCAGATATGAAAAGCAAAACAATTACAGTACATCCTTAAATAGATCTAACCTTTAAATTAGTTAGTTAGTTAGTTTGAAAGGAGGATGTATATACATCAAATCCGAAGAAATACACCTAGGCCTCTATCGGGCCTGTTGTGCGCTCCTTAACCAGTGCCTCAGGTGGGAATCGAACCCACCACCTCCGGTCTACCAGACTAGATCACTAACCACTAACCTACCGGAGGCCACCTTTAAATTAGAAAACAAGAAATTTTTGCGATCACTTCTGATTATGTTAACTTATGATCATACATTAAAACTTAAGATAATTTAGGTCCATATCTTTAGCGGATAGATAGATAGATAGATAGATAGATTGATAGATAGATAGATAGATAGATAGATAGATAGATAGATAGATAGATAGATAGATAGATAGATAGATAGATAGATAGATAGATAGATAGATAGATAGATAGATAGATAGATAGATAGATAGATAGATAGATAGATAGATAGATAGATAGATAGATAGATAGATAGATAGATAGATAGATAGATAGATAGATAGATAGATAGATAGATAGATAGATAGATAGATAGATAGATAGATAGATAGATAGATAGATAGATAGATAGATAGATAGATAGATAGATAGATAAGATAGATAGATAGATAGATAGATAGATAGATAGATAGATAGATAGATAGATAGATAGATAGATAGATAGATAGATAGATAGATAGATAGATAGATAGATAGATAGATAGATAGATAGATAGATAGATAGATAGATAGATAGATAGATAGATAGATAGATAGATAGATAGATAGATAGATAGATAGATAGATAGATAGATAGATAGATAGATAGATAGATAGATAGATAGATAGATAGATAGATAGATAGATAGATAGATAGATAGATAGATAGATGGATAGACATTGTCCAGAGGCGATTTTTTGTAGGAACTGGTGCCTGCATCAGTACTGAATCTGACACAGGGGATCATGTTTAATAATCATTAATAATGTCTTTAGTTTGCTTACTGATCTTCGAAATGTGGATCTTTCCGTGTAAATGTGCAACAAATTAAGACGTTTTCTTGATTTTTTTTGAGATTTATTAAAATTAAATAATATTTTGAACTCCTTAAAAAGTCAAAGATCAGTCGAAAGAAAAGCGTTTTACATTATACGTAGAAGCATCAGGCAGTTCGAGGTCTACGATTCTTCCTAGTGCTTCAAAACTCGGACTTTGTAGACATCGAGAATATTGATATGGGGCTTCTGCATGCAATCGTACAAAATCCAACAGTGCGGGGATAATTATATATTGGATAAAGATAATACTGATAGTTCTCTGTTTGGACTTTGAGGCATTTGGTAAAGTCAGCGGCACAATCCTACAAGAGGTAGGAATAGTTATCATAAAGCATTGAATCATTCCCTACAACCTCAAAATGATCTTGATGGAATATCTTTCGCGAACTCAGCCTGTACTCGCGATTCAAATCGATTCAGTCACATGGAACTTCTTTTTTAACTTTTCCCATACTGAAACCATTAATATTTAGTTCAACGTTCTTATTTGTTCCAAGTTCTTAACTCCAAGTAGGACGATTCAATTTCCTTTCAATCTCATTGATACTCAGCTGCTTAAATAATGCTTTATGGAATTGTAATGGGTTCCAGAATAAGAGGAAATAAAATTAATGGTAACAGATTTATAAAATCTTACTGGAGAAAAGGATAACTAACTAAACTAAGATCAAGTAATAAACTGCCTATTGTAAATATAGTTATAAACCTTAATATAAAATCCTTTTCAAAATATTGCAAAATAACTCCTAATAATGCAGGAAAATTTCTCAATTTGTACATTTAGATCGATGTTACCAATACAATGTAAAACTTTCATAGATATTCGCTATAACAATAGCACCAGCCGTTAAAATACAAGGATATGTTGTATTGTTAAGGATGTCTACTTGTAAACTGGTGTATGTTTAATGCACACAACAATATACTTCTTATTCATAGTCATGTTGGAGGAAAACATTAAACGTATTTTTCTTGTGTTGTCTAATGTAAATATATCATCGACATGAATAATAGTCGAAGTCGAGTTAAAGCTCTTATGGTTTCTAGCTGGCTTTTTTTCCCTACTTCTCTTCCTTTGTTCTTTTGTCATTGTTGGTTTTGTAGGGTAATGTAAGCATATTTTAGGTTTTTACTTCACTGAACTGCTTATTCTCAGACCAAATCGGAAAAAAAAGGAAGAAATTGTAAAGAAATAATAAAATAAAGTGTAGACGTAGTCATCGTTGTCTGAATCAACCATAAGTTGTGTCAACGTATGTACTGGATACGAGCGTACATAGAATTCTATGTTCAAACATATCCACAATTCCATTTTAGCAGAGCTTAGTGAGTATGTGTGAGAGTTCGTATGTGTTAGTCTGTAGTTTTTGTGTGTTTAGTTTAACAAATGTACCTCTTAGATATGCTATGTATAGAAAACAATGTTAGACTAAATATTATTGTTGCTAAACATTCGAAACAGAGTAAGCGAGGAATCTGTTCAAAAAGATCTCGGGGAATGGAAAATTTTCAAGAAATTTCCGATCTTCTCAATTCGAGAAATATGCAACTTAAAGAAAAAAGATTTTGTGCTGTGTTTCAAACTATCTAGGTTCGAATCAATCTGTCAAGATTATAAGAATTCGCAAAAATTTCGGAAAATTTCAAAATATTTATTAGAATATTACAACTAAAACTTAGTTGAGTTAAACGATGATGTTCGTGAGTTGAGTGATGAATCGGCAAAGCGTCACCGATTTTATGATGACACTTGTGACTTAGTTGACTAGGAAATCGGGTGGTAGTATAGCCGAGAAGTTGTGGAATCTACTTCTGGGAGAAGAAGAAAAACACTCGATTGTTTGTGCGACATGATTCGGACTTTCGTTCGTGTTACAATCGATTATTTTAAAGTAAAACTTTCATAAGTTCTCAGGACGACTTATTTGTTAGACAAGGTTAAGAAGAATTCGAGAGCTTTTGATCTCTACACAAAAACAAATTCAATACAAGAGATATGTTAGTCCAATCTTTATCGGAAAGTCCTCGTGTCAAAATCGGTTATTTTAAAGGAAAAACTTTCATAAGTTCTTAAAACGACTTATTTATTAGACAAAGTTAAGAAGAATTCGAGAGCTTTTGATGTTCCCTACAAATACAAGTACTATAAAAGAGATATGTTTGTGCAAGACTTTATCGGTTGAAAAGATCCATTTATATTGTTTAGTTTAAAAAATAAATTTTCTGAAATTCTTACAATCGACTTATCTAGAACAAAATCAAGAATAATTCGAGAGCTCTTGAGCTCTTACAAGTGCCAAACAATCAGCTAAACATCAACGAAAACAAGAAGCATTCACGAACTTTGAACTCGAGAATGAATACAAGAGCATCGTCTTAACTGCAAAGAATTCAAAAAGAATTCGGGAGCTATTGGTCAAAACGATTTATGAAGTTCTTTATATTGGTGAGAAATAAAAATGCAAAACTATCTTTTAAACATAACAAAGTCAAGAGCTTCGGGAGCCCTTGATCAAAGTTATCAGTTCAACTACAATGAAGTCAGGAAGAATTCGAGAGCTTTTGATCTCGAAAATACTTACAGCTTAACAATTGTCTAAACTACAATGAACTCAAGAATAATTCTGGAGCTCTTGATCTCGATGGCAAATACGAATGCAAAACAATAGGCTAAACTAATGACTTAACAATGTCATGAAAGTCAGGAGCTTTGGAAGCCCTTGATCAAAGTTATAATTTCAATTACAACGAAATTAGGAAGAATTCTAGAGCTTTTAATCTCGATAATGCTTACAGCTTAACAATCGCCTAAACTACAATGAACTCAAGAATAATTCTGAAGCTCTTGATCTCGGTTGCAAATACGAATGCAAAACAGTAAACTAAAATATCACGAAGTCATGAAAAAATTGGAGCTCTTAATTTCGGTTAGATATACGAATTTAAGACATTCGGATTTTATGTCTGATCTTCTAACAACATCGGATGTTTAAAGATTTGGTATTAAAAACTATTTCGAAGATCTCTTAGACTGAGGAACACTAGTAATATATTGTAGCCACCGGTAGTTAGTTGATTGCACGTTGATCTTACTATTAAAATTGGTGCTCCATGAAATTTGGAACTACAGATACATGGTAGGATGGTAATGTTAAACCTACGATTACCGTTACGTTATATGATAGATTTAACTTCCCAATATGCTTAGATCAAGAACTGGGAATGGTCTCGGTATCACAATTGACAAATGTGTATATAATTGGACATAACTACATTTCAAACATAAACCCTTTAACAGCTCTGTATCCAGCAGTTGTTATTATTTCTAAGTATTTCTGTTTGTGTTTCATTTGTTTCTTAATATTCTCATAATAATTTTTTATATTTATTTCGTTATTTTTCTTCGTCTTCTACTTTTTTGTATGTATTTTTTTATTATTTATTTATATATTTTGTAGTTTATATTTTATTAACAATGTATAAAGAAGTTTATATTTAGTTAAAGCTCTTGCCATCTAAGACTCATAGTTGTTTGCTAATGTTTTTTTTCTTCTCTATTTTGCCGCTTTCTTTTTCCTAATGGTTGAAGAACATAGATGTCAAGGAAAATAATAACAAAAAAGCAGAAAAAAAAATAACAACAACGACAGCATTAAGTAAAGGACATATGAGTTTTATAAGTAGTTTATATGAACAAAATGAAACATATATAATAAAAATTATGATGATTCCTATATGTTTAAGTGTCAGTTGTATGTAGTTGTGGTAGTCTATACAAACTGGAAAACTGGTAGTTGAATAAACTAAAATATAGAGAAAATTATACTTGGAAAAGATATAAGAAAATACTTAAACAGGATACAACTAGATACTTAGACACTAACTCTAAAGGATACTAGTCAAATGGTGCACATTTAGCACGCACACATATGTACTTAACATGTTCCTACGGTCATTAGAGTGATCCCAAAATTTAAGTTACAGATGTTGTCGCCTAAAAGTAACATTTTTATACCCACCATCAAAAAAGATGGGGGGTATATTGATTTTGTCATTCCGTTTGTAACACATCGAAATATTGGTCATAGACCCATAAAAGTATATATATTCCGGGTCCTTATTAAATTCTAAGACGATCTAGCCATGTCCGTCCGTCTGTCCGTCCGTCCGTCTGTCTGTTGAAATCACGATAGGGACCACACGAGAGGAGCTAGACAGTTGAAATTTTGCATAAATATTCTCTATTGTTAAGGTTTGTTTGGTATTGAAAATGGGCAATATCGGTCCACTTTTTCGGATAGCCCCCATACAAGTGGTCCTCCAAAAAACAGCTTTAACGGGCATAACTATTTTATAAGTAGGAGTATAGCGATGAAATTCGACATAAAGAAGTTTAATGTGAGCCAAAATCTTTCTACCAATTTTTTCGAGGATCGGCCTATAAATGACCCTACCCCCATATAAGGTCCCCTTATGAAAATTACTTTAACACTCATTACTGGTCCCAAAATGCAAGTACAGCGATGAAATTCGGTATAAGTATGTTTCTTACGAACCAAAATCTCTCTACCAATTTTTTTTGGGATCGGCCCATAAATGACCCTACTCCCTATATAAGGTCCCCTTTAGAAAATGACTTTAACACTCATTACTAGCCTAAAAATTCGAGTATAGCGATGAAATTCAGTATAAGTAAGTTTCTTACGAACCAAAACCTTTTAACCAATTTTTTTTAGGATCGGCCCATAAATGACCCTACCTCCTATATAAGGTCCCCTCCTGAAAATGACTTAAACACTCATTACTGGCCCTAAAATGCAAGTATAGCGATGAAATTCGACATAAATAAGTTTCATGTGAGCCAAAATTTTTCTACCAAATTTTTTGAGGATCGGTCCATAATTGACCCTACCCTCCATATAAGGTCCCCTTTAGAAAATTACTTTAACACCCATTACTAGTCCAAAAATGCGAGAATAGCGATGAAATTCGGTATAAGTAAGTTTCTTACGAACCAAAATCGCTCTACGAATTTTTTTTAAGATCGGCCCATAAATGACCCTATCCCCCATAAAAGGTCCCCTTCTGAAAATGACTTTAACGATCATTACTGGCTAAAAAATATGAATATAGCAATAAAATTTTACACAATTAAGTTCTTCGCGAGCCAAAATCTTTTTAAGAACTTTTATGTGGATAGGTCCATAATTGGCCCTACTCTCCCTATTGGGTCCACTTCAGGAAATAGCTTAAACGCTCATTACTGTCTTAAAAATACGAGTAAAGCGATGAAATGCTACATACGTAAGTTTCTTACGAGCCAAAACCTCTGTACCAATTTTTTTGGATCGGCCCATAAATGAGCCTTCCCCCATATAAGGTCCCCCTCTGTAAATAACTACATGCTCATTACTGGCTTAAAAATATGAATGTGACGAAAATTGACGCATAAGTTTAATGCGTGCAAATATCTCTCCACCAAATTTAGGGAGGATCGGTCCATAATTTAATTTTCAGAAAATTACTTAAACGATCATTACTGGCTTAAAAATATGAGTTATGAAATACGGTTATGAAATTCGCTCCGAATTTTATGCGGAATGTGTTGGTAATACACAAAAGATTCCCTTCAGGAAAGAGTTTTGGTTAATAACTACGAGTGTTCCTTATTTAAAATATACATAATCTATGTACAAAATTTTATGAGTATCGGTTCATAATTGACGCTCACGGTTTAAGAATTGAAATAAAATATTTGTTTTTTTTTTAATTAATATTTTGGTAGTTCAAAAGAGCTCTGGCCATAATTGACTTAAGCCATATTCCAAATATCACGCTGATGTTTATAGGGGAGCATTCCTTTTACAGCATACGGTTTGATGGTGGGTATATGAGATTCGGCACAGCCGAATATAACACTCTTACTTGTTTATTCTCATTTAGTAAAGAATATTTTTGCAATAAGTAGTTTTTGACAAATTCACTTTTCTTTGAAATTTTCTAAATTCTAAAATCAAGAACAAATGGAACCCAAATCAAGCTCGTTTTGGGATTAATAAAATATTTTACGTTTTTACATAAATCTCAAATTAAGAACATTGTAATATCAATTTGACCCCAAAAAAGATTCAGCGCCCCCTAATGTTTATACATAAAGAGAGATAAGTTCGCTAAATTTTATCAAAAGAATATGTGCAAAATTTATTGTTAAATACTAGTAACCTTTGGTCAGCATATTCTTTTTTTTAGGAATTTTTATGAAAATTAAATAAAGAGTAGTAGGATGAAAAACAGAGATAAAAAGTTTCTTACAATTTCCTTATTATAGATTAAAGAATATACTATATATTAAAGCTATAGTAGTTGTAAATATCTTGTCTTTAAATTATTTATAAACAAACTTGATATATATAAAGGATAATAAATCACGCAATGAGAAATTTCTATATTTTTACAACAAAACGCTTGCCTACTGAGACTATTTACAAACCATTTAAAAAAACATACATATTTAATATTTTATATGAATACTACCATTATCCTTAACATAGGACACACACCATGCACTTTCTCACAGGCGCCCCATGAAAATAAAATAAACAAAAAATATGGAACTTAAGGAAAAAATGTTAAATATCAACTAAAATATCCCCGCAGCTCTTTATGTCCTTAGTTGATTTGTTTGGTAGAAACATTGTTGAGCTTAATTTCTATTTCAGGTTCCAGTTCAAAAAATTTATTGTAGGATTTGAAATCGAGCCTGAAATTACGGAATTCTTAGGAAAATATATATGATCAATTTCATATCAAGTGACCTATCTCAAAAAATTGATTTTGACGAAATTTGCTCCAATGTTAGTGCTATTGGATAGTATGCCAGACACAAATTTTCAACGCTATCGGTCCAGAACTGCCGGACTTAGAGGGGTCAAAGGTGTTTAGTACATACATACGCATAATTTGGGCCTTATGTCTACTTAAATGGTTGAAAAGTTGTTTCTCGTGACACCCTATAGTTCAAATTGAAACAGAAAATGCAGAGGAATTGGACCTAACAGATGAAGAAAATACGTTGTTGGAATACGAGTGAGACAAGCTATTCTCTAGCACAATATAAACAAGATGCTAATGACTAAAAACATTTATCCCAAAAGAATGAACATTTTGTTGAGCCCCACGGAAACGCCTAAAAGTATACTTCCTTGTTTAATTAAGAGGAAAATGTTAGCAAAGAGCTGTGTAACTAAAGAATCCCAAAGAAGATAAGCAGATTAAATAGATCGTTGTCTCAGAAATCAAATCCCCTAAAATGGTATGTGGTCTCTCCTTAAGAAGAACTCACTTATATTAGAGCTATTGTCCCAAACTTTCCCCTGCAAATATGGTTGGACACGAAGATAAAAGCTTTTTGACAATATTGTGTGTAAAGAGCTCGATGATAGAGGCTCTAAAAATCTATCAAAGTTATATAGATCCATTATAATTCAGAGGAAAATGTTAACAACGAGCTGTGTGACACAGCAATCCCAAAGAAGATAGGCAGATCAAATAGATTGTCGTCTCAGAAGCGAAATCTCCAAAAATGGTATGTGGTCTCTCATTAAAGGATCCTGCAGAACTAACTTGTATTAGAGCTATTTTTCCAAACTTTCCCCTGGAAATATTGTTGGACAGGAAGCTAAAGCTTTTGGACAATATTGTGTGGAATTCTAAAGAGTTCGATGATACAGGCTTTAAAAATCCGTCAAAGTTATATAGATTCATTATTATTCAGAGGAAAATGTTACCAAAGAGCTTTGTGACTGAAAAATCCCAAAGAAGATAAGCAGATCAAACAGATCGTTGTCTCAGAAGCCAAATACCCTAAAATGGTATGTGGTCTCTCCTAAAAAGATCCTTCAGAACTCACTTGTGTTAGAGCTATTCTCCCAAACTTTTCCCTGGAAATATGATTAGACAGGAAGCTAAAGTTTTTGGACAATATTGTGTGGAAGTCCAAAAGAGCTTTAAAAATCAATCAAAGTTATATAGATTCATTACAATTCACAAGGAAATGTTAGCAACGAGCTGTGTGATATGCATTCTTTATCATAGCAAATCAAATAGATCGTTGTCTCAGAAGCCAATTTATTGGCTAAATGGTATGTGGCTAAATGGTTCTGTTAGAGCTATTCTTCCAAACTTTCTCCTGCAAGTAGGCTTGGACAGGAAGCTAAAGTTTTTGGATAATTTTGTGTGAAGTCCAAAAGAGCTCGTTGATAGAGGCTTTAAAAATCCATCAAAGTTATATAGATTTATTACAATTCAGAGGAAAATGTTATCAAATGTGAAAAATCCTAAAGAAGATATGCACATCAAACTGATCGTTGTCTCAGAAGCCAAATACCCTAAAATGGTATGTGGTCTCTCCTAAAAAGATCCTTTAGAACTTACTTGTATAAGAGCTCTCTAACTTTCCCTTAGAAATATGATTAAACAGGAAGCTAAAGCGTTTGGACAATATTGTGTGGAAGTCCAAAAATGCTCGATGAGGCTTAAAAATCCACCCCAGTTATATAGATCAATTAAAATAACCTGGAGTGTAAGAAATCATGTGTGAAACCCGGCATACTAGCCATATCGAAACCAAACACAAATGTATACAGAACTAAGGTAAAGCTCTATATTTGGTGGGTTCAAAAAGCATTTGTCTATAATGAACTGCAAAACTTTGGCGTGATCATCACAGAAAACCTATTCGAGTGCAACAGAGTTGTTTGAAGCGATCATTTGCCGAAAACGCTCAGAATATGAATGAAAATGTACATCATGACAATGCCCGACCTGTAAAAACTTCTTCACAAAAGGAAGTGGCTGGGAAGTTGTTCTTTAGCCGCCTTATAGCCAAGATCTTGCCCCGTCCGATAACTATTTGCTTCCACCGATGCAGCGCGGTCTCTCTGGGATACGTTTTCTTCAAAGCAGGTTATAGGAAATTAGCTTGAATCGTACTTGGTCTTAAAAGCTCTTTTGGTGAGAAATCCATACATATGATGTCAGAAAGTTGGGAAAAGGTCATGGCTAACAATGACAAATAGTTTAAAATAAAACTTAAAATCTTAAAAAATTCCTTATTTTTAAACTTTAAACCCAATAAATTTTAAAAATTTGATGAAATAGATCGGGAATTAATATAATTTTTTCGAATCCCAAACTCTAAAAACTCTAAGAAATCTACCCTAATGTTGATGTATGTATGTAGTGAATTTGGACAAAGTCATAGTACCATTAGTCACTACGAATTTTTAACAGTTTTCTACGAAATATTCATAATGTGGTCATAGAAAAACAACGAACAAAAAATTAAATAAAATAAAATATAAATGTAATGTATACGAATGTAATGTATTTATATTGTATAAATAAATATTAACAAAAATAAAAGTAAAAATATATTTCAGCGTTTCTATTCATTTTCTAGTTTATATTTTTCTAATAAACTAAAACGCATAAAATATTTGTCGGATTAAATATTTATGTATATGTGTTAATGGTTGTAATGTTAAAACTAAATTACATTGAATCAATTTTTCCCAAAATTAAACATTAATTTATGTATGTACATTTTTGAACACTAAATACATATATTGTATTATTATTAATAGAAAAATATACAAGAATTTACAGGTGCATTTAAGTATGAAATAGCGTATTTATTTATTATAAACAATGAGTATTATAAATAAATAATTAAATGTTATTTAGCAAAATTTAAGCAAATTTCTATATAAAATGATTTAAATTTAATAAAAAAAACAAGAATCCAAATATTTCAATACTCCATATATTTTCACAAAACACTGTCAATCTTTATTTCTGACCAAAGAATTTTGTTTCCTTGAAATTGCTTTTTGCTCACGTTTTTTTCAAATTGCCATAAATTTTGTGTAAAACATTAAGAAAAAAGGGAAAATTAAAAAAAAAACAAACTACAAGAATATTTTCAGTATGACGTGTCTGTAAAAAGGATACGATGACAACATGCGAAGCCAACACAACAGAAAGGAATACAATACAACTGAAATAAAATGAAATGAACTCAACAACTCAACATTCATTCAGACTTGAACATTTATATTTCGACTTAACTCGTTTCAATATAAAACGCAAAAAAAAATATACAAGGACTATACAAGTATCAAAAGAAAAAGCAGCAGCAGAAAAAAAGGACTCATCATCACTTTTTCTGATAACAAGGTGTGAGTGAATGAGTGTGTATGTAAGTGTGTGTGTCATGACAATGTTTTAGAAGATGACGAATGGCCGTGTGTTGACAATTATGACGACTGTCAGCCACCAGCCAAGCCAAACCAGGCCAGCCATTACAATGGCAAGGACTGTGAAAATTATGACAACGACTACGACAACACATCCATTCCACATTGATAATGATATTTTATGTTTTTAAGTTTATTTCTTATGGAACCTGCTGGGTGTCATTGTTGTTGGGGTAAGGGGGCGGGGGGTGTGTATAAACACCAACTTTTAAGCAAAAACCTCATTATAAAAGAATTATTTATACTCGTACGCTAACATTCTCATACGTGTTCGTTCCATGTTCTTGGTCTGCCTGTTTTCATTTATTTACTCTACCTTAAGGCGCAAAGTCGGAAGGAAGCAGCCTTCAAATAAATATGAAAACATACATTTTATTTTATTTATTTATTTTTCTCCTGTCACTTCTTGCTCCGCATACCACACGCTTTCGAGCAACGACGGATTGTGACGGTGCTGTCAATGTGTTTATTAAGGAAAATATGTTGTTGTTTCGTTTGACATAAAAAATGGACGGAAATAATTGTAGAAAATAAATTTAAAATGATGATGAAAATAATTTAAGTGAGTTTTATGTTAAAGGTTGGAGAGGAATAGTTGCAGTCTGTAGATTGTTGGAGGAGAATAAGAAGTTTTATTAGCGCAATTGTCCCATTTATTGAACTATAGAGTAACCAGAATAATGTGGATAACTAACTAACTAACTAACTAACTAACTAACTAACTAACTAACTAACTACAACGCGAACGAACGAAACGAACGAAAGAAGAACGAACGAACTAACGAACGAACTAAACGAAAGAACGAAACGAACGAACTAACTAAATAACTAACGAACTAACGAAACGAAACTAACTAACTACTAAAACGAACTAACGAACGAACGAACTAACGAAACGAACGAACGAAACGAACTAGAACTAACGAACTAACTAACGAAAACTAACGAACGAACGAACGAAACGAACAAGAACGAACGACGAACGAACGAACGAAACGAAACGAACGAACGAACGAACGAACGAACGAACGAACGAACGATCGAAAACGAACGAACGAACAACGAACGAACGAACGAAAGAACGAACGAACGAACGAACGAACGAAACGAACAAACGAGAACGAACGACGACGAACGAAACAACGAACGACGAACGAACGAACGAACGAAACAACGACGAACGAACGAACGAACGAAAGAACGAACGAACGAACGAACGAACGAACGAACGAACGAAACTAACTAACTAACTAACTACTAACTACTAAACTAACTACGAACTAACTAACTAACTAACTAACTAACTAACTAACTAACTAACTAACTAACTAACTAACTAACTAACTAACTAACGAACTAACTAACTAACTAACAAACTAACTAACTAACTAACGAACTACTACTAACTAACTAACTAACTAACTAACTAACTAACTAACTAACTAACTAACTAACTAACTAACTAACTAACTAACTAACCTAACTAACTAACTAACTAACTACTAACTAACTAACTACTAACTAACTAACTAACTAACTAACTAACTAACTAACTAACTAATACTAACTAACTAACTAACTAACTAACTAATAACTAACTAACTAACTAACTAACTAACTAACTAACTAACTAACTATAACTAACTAACTAACTAACTACTAAACTAACTAACTAACTAACTAACTAACTAACTAACGAACTAACTAACTAAACTGCTTCTTTGGGCATCTTAAATTTAAAGAAAATCTTAAACTAGTATTTCTGAGAAAATATAACAGCTAGAGTCCTCTTTCGGAGGCACTTTGGTATCAACATGAATGTTTATAACAAAAAATATAAAAATGGGCGTACTAGCAATAGGGCACCTACCATATGAGTTAAATATTAAAATTCGTTTGTCCGTGAAACTATTCGAGTTATAATCTTGAAATCTTTCACAAAGACCTTTAAAATCCATGCCAATATTTAGAAGAAAAATGGACGGACTTCCATAAGGAGGTGTTGGCACCTCCCATATGACTTAAATATAAAAATTAGTATAACTGAGTAACTATTAGAGATAAAATTTTGCACAAACTTCTTCGAAAAACAAAACGAAAAACTTTAACATCCATGTAAACATTTGGGAGAAAAATGGTCGGACTTTCATAAGGGGATCTTGGCACCACACATAAGAATTAAGTACACAAATTCGTATATCTGGGAAACTAATAGAGCTAGAGTCCTCAAACATCTGGACTATCAATGGAGGTAGAATCCTCAAAATTCGTAAAGTGGGTTTTTTATTTATATTGATTTTAGGGTAGCAAAACACACTGGGTATAGCTAGTTTCCTATAAAGTTAAAATTTACCCAAATGTATGTACCTAGTATTATAGACAGCACTATATTTTCTATATAAAATTTAAATTTGTTTTAACAAATTGCTCTTAAATTTAACGTGTGATATGCTAAATGAAAAAACCTTTCTTCTTATTTTACAAATACCTTAAAATTCTTCACGTTTTATCAATTTTTTTTTGGTGCTCAACTGATTCCAAGCAACCAACTAACCAACCGACCTTTTTTTCTAGATGTACTAAGTGGGTAAAGCTGTCGTCATCTTAACCAGATGTATTGGTGTCTGTGTGAATTTTACAATTGTGAAATTTTGTGGCTTTTTAAAAGGATTTTTTTTTTGTTTGTTTGAAAGTGTGTTTGTGAAGAAGAAATTTCTATTTTGTGGACAAAATTTTTATTTGAAGTGTGTGATGGTTTAGATCACACTTGTGTCAGAATGACACAAAAATTTTTAGTTGGACCAACATTTAAGTTATAGAAACATTTTTGTTTTCTGTTCATAGTTACACTTAAAGCCTGGACTTTTTGCAAAACTTTTGTTACACAGTTTTCTATTTGATTTTATTTTAGCACGGTAGTTTTTCTAATTTATTTTTGGCACTTTAACAAACGTAACACTTTAGAAAAGTTCTTGCGTTCTATTTTAGTTTTTGTGGAGAAAAAAAAAACTTTCTTTGTGCATTATACATACATATATACATATATGAAATTTCATTTTATTCTTTAACTCAACCTTAAAGTATCAACGGATTTATTTGTAAAGTTTTTCTTTTGTTAAAAAGTATCCAAAATGTTACGGGAAAAACAACCATCAAGTTATAGGTTGATTTTAGTTCTTTTGCCTCATTTACAATGTTTAAGAAAGGACAAAAAAGTATAGATGCCAACGAGAGTGGTTGTCGTAGTAGTAGTAGTGGAGCCAGTAGTAAATACAGACAACTACAATGAAAAGGCGTTTGTTTTTTTTTTTTAGCCAAATGTTTTGAGCCAACCATATTGACATCTGCTTGCCAAGGCAACTATTACAAATCTTCCTCACATAAACTCACGTAAATTTTAGCAAATATTTTTTTATTTTTCATTTTTACGAAAGTAAAACTAAGTAAAAGCAATCAGTACTGAAAATCAAGTAAAGTAACCGGCCTGCTGCACAGTGGCACTGAGGTAAGGCAAATGTTTTAAAAAATTTCTTTAAAAATAGAATATATTTTAAACATTTTATATAAAGTAAAATTTTGTCATAGATTTTTTATAAATATAAAATATATGAAAAATATAGTCCTTTAATTTTGGCTATAGTGGGCGTGGCACCTCCCTTATAAAGAAAATATTAAAATATTATTATATCTCACAAAATACAGCAGTTAGAGACCTAAAAATTTGTCGCAACCACTGTAATATCAATATAAATATTTGAGAAGAATATTGACGGACTAGCAAAGGGGGGCGTGAGACCTACCATATCAATTATATACCAAAATTTTAATATAAAGGAAATCATTACAGCTAGTATCCTCAAAATTTGAACAGGCAACATTGAAATCCATGTACACAAATTGGGGTAAAAATGGGCGCACCTGTAATAAGGGGTGTGGCACCTCTGATTTAAATAAAAAAATTCGAATATCTGGAAAACTATTGGAAATTTTGCAGGAAATGCTTCGATATGCAGGTAAGCATTTGGGTAAAAACTTGTTTTATTAGCAAAAAAGGGGCGTGACACTTCCCACATGAATAAAATAGAAAAATTCCAATATCTGGGAAATCATTACAGCTAGAATCCTAAAATTTTTCACAGGCAATATTAAAATCTATAAGAACAATTTGGGAAAAATTGGGCGGACAAATAATAATGGGCGTGGCACCTCCCATATGAATTAAATACAAAAAATTCACTTTTAAGGAACTACAATCATAAGTATAGAAATTTTCAATAAATGACAAGTTCATCAATTTCACCCACTGTCTATTATACGAAACTTTATTTCAGTAAAAAAAATGCTCAAAATCAAACTAACTTCACTTACCTTAACGATGTAAGATTTAAGGCATACGAGTATACAAATTTTAGCTCAAACCCCCCTCCCCCCTTTTAAACAAACTTACTAGTCGTAGTACTCCACGTTGTTAGATGACTTAAAGTGACAAACGTTTATCGATTCTCAATAATTATTGATTCTCGACAACGATAAAATGAAGAAAACTACAAACGCAGCAAAACCTAAAGACCGAGAGAGGTACGAACTACGTTCATATATAAGAAAAACTTTTATCAAAGGTACAAAAAAAAAGGTAAAACTTGTGTAAGTAATTTCAATAAAACTTTTAAAAACTCAGTTTGCAAAACTTTTTTTCTAGTCATTTTATTACAATTTAGTTCCTTTTTCATTTACCTCAAAATTCCACCCATAAAATATAAATGACCAAAAATACCAAACAACACCAAAAATAAAAAAGAAGAGACATAAAACACTAAGTGAATCCTGCCGTAGTAGGTGGATCGACAGACGACGAGCAAGTCTATGTTTATTTATGTGATTTTGAATGATGATGGTTATATTGAATCTGGTTTGTATTAAATTGTCGTAAAAATGCTTAATTTAAGTATTGTGCGCTCAAGCGTCATTCTAATTTTTGTAGTTTTTCTATTTTCATATACTTTTCTTCTTTCTAAACAGTTTACCCCATATACTTAGTGAGGATGTTTCTTTAGAAATATGTATGTACTTCTTTGGAGTTGTAAGTTTGTCCTTGATGTCCTGGCTGTAGTATGTGCAGAATAAAGGCCTGCAGACTAAGAATAGGACAAAAAATGTGGACAAAATTAAAGTTATTTTTCATTACTAACTGCTACTAGTAGTAGTTCTAGTAGTTCATCATACAAGTTCGTATACTTTTGGAAAACTAATAAAATTTCAAAACAAAATAATAACATTATTTTCTTAGGATTCATAAAACCTTAAATGTGTATTTTTTTTGTAACTGGGATAAAGTTAAATTCTTAAGTCTATGAGAGAAATAACTAAATTTCTTACAGTATTTTAAAAATTTTAAAGTTTTAGAAATATTTTGTGTTTATAAAGTTATCAATATTAAAATTTTTATAGAAATTTACATTTTATATACATGGAAGCTATACCCAGTGTGCTTCACTACCCTTAAAATAATATATATTATATGTATAAACAGTACTAATTTAATATTTTCTTTATATGAGAAATGTCCGCCCACTATTTTATTCCCAAATATATTTCAATATAGCTCTAACGGTTTCCATGATACATATATGAATTACTGTTTTTAATTAATATAGAAGGTGCCACGCCCCTTGTTGCTAGTTCGAACATTTCCCCACGAATTGCTCATATTTATTTTAGCGTTGCCCAAAAATTTGAGAATTCTAGCTCTGATAGTTTCCCAGATATACAAATTTTTTTATTTAATACATGAGGGAGGTACCACGCCCCCTACAAATTTTACACAAAATATACACAAGTGGCTCTGTTAGAATTCTAACTGTTATATTTTCTTAGATATACTGCTTTAATATATTCTGGGAGTTGTCACGTCTTTTGTAAGTTTCTGTTTATGAGATATTATAATTTTAATATTTATTTTATATGTGGGCGTGGCACATCGCCTGTTTGAAATATCGAAATAAAAAGCAGCCTATAATTCCTTCCTAGGATGATTCTGTGAAAATTTGCATATATAGAAAACATATTTCTGTAGAATTTTATACCGATATCATTATTTACGATTAAGTGATTTTCTTAAGTGGACTTTATATGGAATCCATGGTCAATTATGGGCGCAACCGGAAAATTTAACGCTGATTGCTTTGTATATATATTTGTATACATATATATCACAAATTTGCGTAGATTTTTTTCCCCGATATCATAATTAATTAATTAATGAAATGTGATAGATTTTTAGACGTGGACTTTATATAGAATTTATGACTAATTATGAGCCGATTCGGAAAAAATTTCGATGAATAAGTCGTGAATGTACACAATATGTTTTTGTTAAATTTTGATAAGTTGTTTCGGCAATTGGTTATATCTTTGTTTTTGAAAGACCGATTTTTCTGATTTTAAATAGCATTCTTATCGAAAGCATGTCTGATGGAATTATTGAAGTTTCGGATCTCGCAGATATCTGGGGTCTTTTGAAAACTAATTTCAACATATATGTGTATGTATGTATATATGTCCCACCGGCCATGTTTACTTAACGATCTACCCCATCTTGTTGTTATTGTATTCTGTATATTCTGTTGTGACTATATACTGTTTGTGTCAAATTTGACCTGGGGACAAACCAAGAAACCTTATAATATGGTACCACGGGAACCATTAGCCCACATGTAGAGTTTCGAACTTTGTCTTGTCCCGGTTATTGGAGAAGTCTTCGGGGTAGACGTGGTTGTTGTGGTTTAAAATAAGTTGGGTTATGTTGGCGAGAGTTGGCGTGTTTGGAAATGATTTGGTGTCTGTCAAGTGTATATGAAACGGGATGGATGTTGGGGTATGCTGGCCTCACCCATCCCTATACCTGGAGTGAATGTGTCAGGTGAATGATGAAGAAGAATGGTGGATTGAATGGTGATGGATGTAAGGTATCTTATAGAAGTGATTCCATTGAATTTTTCTTCCCTATTCGGGTATGTTCAGGGTTTACTCTATTCATACCAGATTAACCACAGTGTGTTCTCTGTGAATAAGAACAAATATTCGGCTTATTTGATGGATTAGTATGTCGGCCAACCGATTACATTTCTAAGACCTGTTGCCGAATCAACAGAGGCCATCCCATCTGCGTGGTTGTGAAAGGAAGTGATGTTTTTGCATCTCGGAAGTTAAGCAACGGTGAGATATTAGATAGCTCGAGTACTTGAGCATAATGATTATGCATGGTCCGGCAGAACCATGTACAAAGGGGCGGTGGTGAGTCGTCTAATCAGCTCACTCTGTGGTTGGAAAAGTACTACTGAGGAATAAGGCCAACCCGGCAGGTGTTCACATAAAGCACTTCGACTTTTGGATAAATTACAATCGATGTATTTTGAAAGTTTAACTATTTCTATGAATTTTCTTAGCATTAGGTTTTTCATCAAATATTTTTTTGCATTCTCTTCTCTAGGCTTAATTCGTTACAAATGGGTGTTTGAAGTTTAGTTGTTGTTTTGTTGTATTTTTTCTTCCTGCTGACAACAAAAACATGCTTACTGATAATAATACATCCTTATAAGTAAGATCCATTTCACATACATGCGTAAGTACCCAGCATTTCTGTGTGAACATAACATAATTTGAAAAAAAGTCGAAACCCTGATCAGAGCAAACTTCCCTAAAAGATTGATCAGCATTGAACTCAAATCTGGCCTCAGAATTTGAAACGTTATAGCATTTCAATAAAATTTGTTGTCATCTGAAAGTCCAATATGTCGGCTTCAAAATAACTTCTTATATGTATGTATATCGTTTTTCTTCATCAATATATCTAAATCTAAAGATTTTGATTCACTCTCTATGCTTATTGTTTTAAAATTGTTTGCCTCTGTCATTTGGGGGC